>NC_140920.1:29587977-29645444 GCF_045865225.1 Trachurus japonicus | reverse complement strand
TGTCGTTCGGTTAACCCTAAACATAACCCTACAAAAACCGAACGACACTTAATGACAACGTTATGGCATTGACATGTTTATGACACGTTCATGACTGTGTCATGTCACTCTTAGGACGATACCTTCAAGTAAAGTGTTACCCTCTCTTCTTACAGTGACACACCTCTTGCTGTAGCTCTTTCCTCAGTGTTATTAATAACTGAATAACATAGTTTGTTAAATCAGAGTGAGGCATTTATACAGTGGCCCTGAGAATTTAACACACTGCAACTGAAGAAAACACAAGCAAGCACACAAACACTCTCTTACAATAACACATAAACTACAAATCCACACCACACAACAGAAATGTTTCCACTGGACACAAACAAGTGCTGAACCTGGCTTGGTGGGTTAGGGTTAGGGTTCATCACTCTGTTTCTTTTCTGAATTATGTGCATTTGGTTTTGAATGTGATTTATTCCCTTGCAGTGAGCCCTCAGGGCCACCATGCACTCCTGCTCCAGTGTGAAATGTTCACTCTGTGATTCAACCATCAGGTGGTGCTGTTTCTTTTCTCATGCACCAGTAAGCCAGTGCCTGAACAGTATACAAAGATGGTGAGAGACGCTCTCTCTCAGCTAAGCCGTCCTCTTAACGTGGAGCTGTTGTGACAGATGCCTGACAGCTGAACACACACACCTGCTGCGCTGCAGCTCGGCCCATCACGAAGCGAATACAGTGACTTCACACAGTTCAAACTAAAGGTGTTTAATAAAATAATTGCAGGTTCGCTGTTCATTTACAGGCAGTATCCATCCACACACTTGAGTCCGTCATGGCTGCCTCATTAGAAACACTGTACGGTCCGTGTGATACTTTATCTGTTACAGAAGCAAACAGACGCCACACCAGAGAAGAAAGGAAAGAAAGCAAAACAAAGTCATTTTGCATTACAACGTGAAAAGCTTATTGTTCGCGTTATAACAATATATTTTCACACTGTTACGACAGACATTATCATGCTACATTAGAACAATATGATTTCTATTGTAAAAGTGGAAAACGTTTCATTTAAATGAGACCAAATTATCACTATCACATTATGATATGAAATGTTTCATATTTTTACGATATAAGTCACTTTACTGTTATAACGTAATAGGTTTGTATGTCGTAATAATGTGAAAATATTACTATGACCCTTTCATTTTTTATGTGTGTGTTTGCTAGAAACACAATTTATGTACTAAAGCGAAATCATAAGAGTCACACAAAACCACTCTTTAAGCAGAGTGAGTCCATCCTGGATTTACACACTCAGATTTGTGCAGTTTTCTGGGTAATCCTGACGCTGCAGGACAATTATTATGTCAAATCCTCTCAGTGCTCATCGTGTGTGCCGCTCCCAGAGAGGCAAGTCCCTGACCACGAGGCTCTCAGCACGCCTTCGCCACTGGATTTTCACAAGAACCCTCACGTTTCTGACCTCACGCTGTGTTTCCATGACCTGAAGCCACTCACAGCGTGTGTGTGGCTAATCAGAGAGTCCGGTGGTCCACACAGCAGCCTCCACAGAGCACTCGGTGACGAGCCTCCCTCTCATAGACCAGGCATCTGTGACCTTTTTCAGATCATCATCTGGAGAGGTATTCCTGTGGAAGCCCGCTAAAGTTCCTGCCCTGCAGCGCCTGGTCCACGGTGCGGATGAAGGAATCGATCATTTGCTTCATGTCGGAGGTGAAGGGGTCGAAAGAGGGCTGCTGGGCCCCCGAGCGCTTGAAATGGCCATCCTGGTTGCTCTGGGCACAGAGCAGCCTCTCCTCCGTCATGGTTACATTCAGAAAGCTGGTGATGAGGCGGAGCTGAGGGAGGAGGGATCTCTGTAGCTCCTCGTAGTGCACCACCAGCAGGCGGCGGCCATACTTCAGCCAGCTCAGAGCGTGGGACGCCCACCAGGGGGCGTAGCTGGAGACAAACTCTGGCCATTCTGCAGGAGAGAGAAAGTAAAGCAACTAAGTAAAAACCACAAGTTTCACCCAGGAAACATGTGAGTGTAACAGTTTTCTTTCTGGCACATATGGGAAATAGATAGTTGATCTGTAGAATCTCCTTGTTCCAGTGTTTACGGTATTAATCTGGGAACAGCTTCACAGAAAATGAAATCAAGGTACAGAAATGATGTCAGGTCTGATGGGACGCACATGAAGGAGTCGGTTAATTCAAACCACCACTGCTACAAAACAAGCTGCAGAGAAACAATGTCTCCACAATCTATACAACACACTGCCAGCACTCAGCATAGCTTATCATGGACAATAAGGACATAGACACTCTTCTCACCACCATGGATCAAGGGTGTAGGTCTGTTGGGGGTGTGAACATGACAACTCAAGACCTTTTTGTTCAGTATTTTTATATCTGCTCTTATACTGTTCAGGAGACAACATGATGACCACCTGTCTAATATTGTGTTGGTCCCCTTTGCTGCCAAATACACAACAAACTGCTGCACTGTGTATCCTGACAGCTTTGTATCAGAAGCAGCATGAACTTGTTCAGCAGTCTGATCAACAGTATCTGGTCTGGTGGACGGGAGCACACGGGCCATGCAGCCTTTTCTCCCACATGTATCAATGAGCCTGTGGCCGCTTCACCACTCTTCCTTCCTTGGACCATCTTTTGATAGATCCTGACCACTGCAGACCTGGGAACAGCCCACAAGAGCTGCAGCTGCAGCATGAGAGACCCCGTCGTCCTTGGAGAACTGGATCAGACCCTTACTCTGAACATTTTTCCTGCTTCTAACACATCAACTTTGAGGACAACATGTTCACATGCTGCCTAATATATCCCACACACTAACAGGTGCCATGATAAAGTTATTCAGTGTTATTCACTTCACCTGTCAGTGATCAGAATGTTAGGCCTGATCCATTTTGTTGTTTTTTCCCCTTTACTTTCAGTTTCAGTGTTGGCTGTCTTGTACAACACTATGTGACTTTTATCTGTAAAAACTGCTGTACTATTAATACATTTTCTTCTACTACAGAACAACTTCAACAATTTAAATGCTCACACCACATCATATTCAAAAATTATAATTAATACTGAGGACGTCACCTGAAGTTGCACCTGCTTGTTCATAAACCTGCTCTACTTCTCTCTGCTGCTGCTGTGTTGACTGCATATGAAATAATTCATTAGTGATGATATCTCCATGAGATTTTTGGACAGAAATTCAACTCATGCTCTGACTCATGCTCTCCATTTTATGTTTTCTCCTGCTGCCAACCTGACTGGCCAACAGACAAAGAAGCTAATGTTAGCTTAATGCTAACCTCCAGATTGCCCCGGCCCTTTCAGCCAATCAAACACAAGAAAGCCTAAATCTTGGAGAAGTGAACATAATCATGAATATCTAATATGACTTCAATCCACACATAGTGGGGCCAGGACATATCCCTACTGTCCATATGAAAACATAAACCTCTGCCAGTTATTCAAATGAAAACCTGACAGCTAGCAAATGTCTCCAGCCTTCTGTTATTAGATTATTAATACTGATGCTTTTAGATTTATGTTGTAAGAGCTCAATGTAAGAGCTGTAAGAGCTGATCTTAAATATGACATCAAGAGGAATGTATACAATTTAATAGTTACATTTTCTCTTTTGTCTCTTTTTTAAAATGTATTTTCGTCTGTGGTCTGAGCTTTGTATAGTGTTTATTTAAATATAACAATACCTGAATTAAACATTTACATGATGACAGCATGAGTAAGTTCTCTTTGTTTTAAAGGGTTGGCTGTGTCTCTGACAACACTGGAACCAAACCTACATCTGCACCTCCAGGGAGCCAGGAGGAGGAGGAAGTTGTTCCAAAGTCTGTTTGCATTTATGTCCAAGGTAAATGCCACACTCATTCCCATTCCTGTTTTTTTTTTTTGTTTTTTTTTTTAAATAAAGATATCCATGTATTTATATTTCAGTGCCATGAACATCAACACCCTTCACTTAACAATATGCAGCAATATAACAGTATCTGTCTGGAGTGACGGTGCAGCTGTGGAGGAACAGTGAGTGCTGTAATCTCTCTCGGTTACACACACTGACTGTTGAATGACTCACGTGTGCTGTATCTCACTGATCATGGTCATGTTTAAGAGTGTAGTCTATGAGATTTAAAAAGCTCTCACAGTCACACAGTGCCCTCAGGCCCAGTGTTGCAGTAACCTAAGCAGGACATTATGTGGCAGTAAGCACAGTTCCCCTCAGCTGTGTGTGTGTATGTGTGGACTGGATTACCTTTACTTTTCCACTGTGTGTCTGTGGCATGTCCTAGATGTCCGGCACACTTGCGGTTGAACTCGGCCATGAGGGAGCGGTAAGGGTTTCTAATCAGCAGGATGGCAGAGTCAAACATCTCAATCTCCTTCTGACCGCTCTCGTGCGTCTTGACACAGATGCTGCGGCCGCTCTTCCAGTAGTCCTTCTCCCCTTTGAAACCTGCCAGGGGGGAAATGAACGATAAGACGCACAAGGGTCTGTAATATCACCGAGCACACACACACACGCAAACGCTGCGGCCTCCCCACCTCTGTTGTACAGAGTGCCATCAAAGTAGAAGCTGCCAGTGTAGAAGCCCGTCACGAGCTCGATCAGGTGGCGCACCCAGGTGTTGCCGGCACCGGGGAAACTAGACAGAGCCACCAGTGAGCTGGACCTCTGAGGCAGAAACATCCTCTCCTTGCACCTGGAGTCTGGAGGAACAGAGCTGGTGTTGTCAGCGACAGAGCGCACAAGGTCAGAGTCATTACAAAGTCTACAGTCACAGATAGATTCATTTTGAGGCAGGGGTCTCCAACACGTCGCTCGCAGCCCCTTTCCCAGTAGCTCGCCAAAGGATTAATGAATCATACTGTATTTTACTGTATTGTATTTTATATGATTCTGGCTCCATTGAATCAGAAGCCCATGTTCTTTTGCACTGTGTTACTTATACGGACATTCGCGCTGATCTATTTAGTACACTTTCTAAATCCTATTTTAATTTTAATGATCTTGATGATATGAATAAATTGTGTGTAATTTAACTGGCAAACATTGCATTAACGAATGTGCCGAAGCCTGCCACCTCATCCTCAATAGAAGACTGTCTCTCATGAGTTCCAGTTCATAAAACAATTGTTTTTTGTTTTGTTTGTATGGTACCATAATGTACGTTTTTATTCATGATTTCAGTAGTTGGTGTCTCACAACTCTCTTTGTGAGTGGTCCCCAACACTTTTAATTTTGTCAAGGGGGAAGGGGTCATTTTGTAATGAATATTGTATTTTTATATTGTCTCTGGATTTTTATTGTGTGTTGTGGAGTGACACCAAAATAAAGCTTATCTATCTATCTATCTCTATGTAAATTTGAAAACTTGATTGGTCACTCCGTAAACCTGCACCGTATATCCAGGATTTTCCCTGCCTGTGGCGGCTGCCTTGGTTGAAGCATGTGTGCGTGCATGGGGCCGTTCAGATGTAACATGTAGCAAAGTCGTGGCGCCTGTTTTTTCATGCGCACAGTGTCAAATCACGTTACTGTCCAGCTGTTTCTCCCCTACTGCTGTAGAATGTGTATTATAGAAGAGAAACACACATTTCACTGACTTGTATCATCAGAACAGACCTGTGATTTTCAGCCTCCTTTCATATTGTAATAGAGGAGGGAGTAATTATTTCAGTTATCAAATAGAGGCTAAAACCATACTATTTTGATTAAGAGTGGGGAACACAGTTTTGTTTTCCAAATGTAAATAATTAATGTTACAAAACATGAGCAGCTCTCGGCCATTTTAATTCTCTAAAAGTAGCTCTCAGAGGAAAACGATTGGAGATCCCTGTTTTAAGGACTAATGCAAAACAGCACAAGGAGAGAGCAGAGAAAACACAGAGTCAAATACAGAGTCCAGGAAATAAAACAAAATAGAGTTATTTTACAGGAGCAGAATGGATTCAAACAAGTCGTCCACTCCCCCTGTGTTCAAAAAAAATTAAAAATCAGATGAGGCTCCATGTGACTGGAATATTAGAAAACGAACAATGCACAACAAGAATCTCACCCAGCACAGGTGTGTGATACACCTGGTAGTGGTCCTGCTCCGTGGGGGCTGCGGGGGTGGAGTTAGTGGTGCGGTTCAGGGCGGAGGTCTCCATGCACCGCTGCAGGTCAGACTGCTGCTTGAGACTGAACAGAGACGACATCCACGTACAGAAACAGTGCAGCGTCTTGAACACGGCCAACGGCAGCTCCTGAAAAAACAAAACAAAAAAGCACAAGCGATCCTCATTCTCCTCTGTGACTCATCATCTGTGTTGTTCTTGATGTTCTGTCCGAGGCTCCGAGGTGTCCGCCCCGCTCAGAGGAGGCTGGCTTCACTTGGATTCATGGGCTTTTTTTTCTTACTTCTCTGGTTAGTGAAGGTTGGAACATTCAATGTCAGAGCACAAGGACAGACACTGCAGTAAAAATTTAGAAAATGTATGCACGCACGCACGCACGCACACACACACACACACACACAGATACACACACTCTACATAGTGAGAATTAATCACATTACAGCCACCAGCAGATGAAGTGCAATATTCCAACCACCAGCCATTTGTACTTTGAGAGAAGACAGAGTCAGATCTCAGAGCAGGATGCAGACTACTTCTCATTAGAGGCACATTAAACCTTAAATATTCAGCTAAATTCAAACAGCTCTGCGCTCCTACATGTGATCTCCTGGGAGTGGAGACGCCGCTCTGAGCTGGAGAGCCAACTCTCCTGAGAGTGGAGAGCTGCAGCTACACCACAGAGAGCTGTGAGCAGTATACTAATCATCGGGCCTGGAATTTCACTCTCATTCAAACCTTGTCTGTGCAGGTCTCGATGCAGGACTGTGTTGTCAGGTTGGGCTGGAAGGAGTAGACAGGGAAGGTGCTGATTGTGCTCTTTGGCAACTTGAAGCAGCCTCGGTAGTGAACGTTCCTGACTGGAGAGACAGAAAATACACAAGGAGATACAGTAGTTGAGGGATGATAATAAAAAACAACGTGGGAGGATTCACTTGCACTGTGGCCAGCATGAGGAAGTCTTTCTCATTTACCCAGTGTCAGAGGGAAAAAAGGCTGTACAACAATACTGTATAAATGGTCAGATTTTCTGGTTTGAAGGTGAAATTCCGATTGAAGTATTTCTCCCTCTTTATATTCCTACACTTGACTGGATTGGATTCTGCTCTGTAATATATTCACAGTTCAGCTGCAAAACCTCCAGGGACACTGAACCATCCAATCATACATATTAATACTGTATATGATATCAAGTTATATAATAGATCTCGCCTGCAACCGGAAGAGGATGAATATCTTTACATGAAAAATGTGGATGGACAAAGTGTTGTTCAATATGCATACAAATCAATACCCATACAATAATAATAATAATAATAAAAATAATAATAATAATAATAATAATAATAATAGATTCTAGCGATATAACTAATGTACGGATGGATGGGTCTTCCCCATTCACCATTTTTCTACACATGTCATAAGTCATCATGTTCCCAGCTCTGCTCAAAAATACACCTGTGTAATCAGCCTGAACCATGAGACCATGAGACCATGAGACTACAACAAGTCCCATCAGTCAGACAAGGAAGAAACAGGAGCATTTGGACGGGGACTATTTATATCATCACTGGATTAATGCACATTAAGTGCTTCAGTTGTCCCTACGGTATACGCAGCCGCAGGTTTCCATGTCTTCACTGCGCATTTCTCATATTTAATTCATTTAAAAAACTTAGCAGACATTTCCTACAATTATATTTTCACATTACATTATCAGAACGCTGTTAAAAGTGCAGCGATGCCTCTGCTACTGTAAGACTGCTGACAACAGCACAGATGTCATTTGCCACAGTTATGCAACCTGCCTTCCTGCCAGAGTTGTGATGACTGTCAGCAGTGATTTGTTGGTGCCTACTGTCAAAGAAATGCTGATACACACAGACTGTGTGCTGAAAAGTGACAAGCTTTTTGTGAACATAAGTGTCCTACCACATGAAAAAAAAATTCAATTCTTTCTATTAATTGTTTGGTTTAGGTTTTGCACATCACATTTTTTACATAAATTTCCAGGAATTGTATGTGATGCCATCCTCTCTACTTCTCAACCTTCTATTCAATGCACACCAATTAGAATATCTGAAACGGTCTAAAGATGACACTTACACAAAACATTGAAGTTGTGAATGAGATTGGGATTAACTTGTTATCATGATGATTGATGATTTTTTTTAAATGTAACTTTATTTCTCCCTCTCTGATTGAAGTTTTCATCAAAAGTTTGATCTTAACAGCTGCTGTCCAGCTAGTGAGACAGAGTGGCCAGAGGAGGAGGAGGGCTTCCTGCAGTGACTGAGGTCAGACTGAGGATGAGTTTCTAACAGGACTGAAGGTCAGTGTAACTCCTCTGTTGGAGTGGATCATAGTGATGATGGATATGCATCAAGCAGACAACACTGAAAACTTTTTACTATTATTAATATTAAAACGTTTGGTGAGCCCTGTTCTCTAATGTGTGTGTGGACTGTGTCTCTCAGGACAACAGCGTCTCTCTGTGTTTTTGATTATTTTTTTGTTTGTGGGACACAGCTCAGACGAGGCTGTGGTGACAGGTGATATTGGTTACAAGGAGAAATTACATACTGGTTTCACTCAGGTCGATTTAAAGGGATAGTTCAATATTTTGGCAAATTGGCCCATTACCATAATCCCTATAGTCATAGCAATAGGTTTGTTACCGGCGGAGCAGAGCCGTGAGCTGCTCAGAGCTACGCTACGGAGGCTCATGGGATTTCTTGGTTTCCCTCATCAAACTCATCAAATACACAATCCGACAACTCCAAAACGCTCTGGTGGACAAGTTGTGACCTGCACATTCACCACGCTATGAGATAATAACACAACGTTACCACACAGAGTTGTTTTAGAGGCAAATGCAGAGACTGCTTGCTGAAAAACTGCCCTCGACAGGAACATGCATCAGCGGTTTTACATGAATTTCCCTCTAAAACAACTCTGTCTCATAATGTTTCGTTATTATCTCATAGTGTGGTGAATGTGCAGGTCACAACTTGTCCACAAGAGCGTTTTGGAGTTGTTGGATTGTGTATTTGAGGAGTTTAATGAGGGAAACCAAGAAATCCCATATGCCTCCGTGGTGTAGCTCTTTTCCGCCGTTCTAAAAATAGCTTGCACCAACAATTAAAGGTAACAAACCTACTGCTATGACTATAGGGATTATGGCATTGGGCCAGTTTGCCAAAATGTTGGACTATCCCTTTAAGTGTGAGAATTTCTCAAACTGTTTTTCATGTTCATTTTTTGAGAATCAAAGTTTTCCTCTCCTCTCCTCTGTGAGGGCAGCAAGTGCATTATGGGTTGTGGGAGGGGGCTGACTTACACTTCCTGTGCCCAGGGAGCGGGTTGTGGGAGGGGGCTGACTTACACTTCCTGTGCCCAGGGAGCTGCTCCTCCACCTTGTAGATGGAGAGTCGACCGACGCCTCCACACAGAGAGCCTCTCTCACCCCGACACACCAGACTACAGTCTTCCTCTGGAGCCCGCAGGCTGCTGATCCTGTTCCCGCAGTGGCACTCAGCTCCATACTCCAGACCTGCAAACTGGTACCCACTACCCTCACACACACACACACACACACACACACACACACACACACACACACACACACACACACACGCACGCACGCACGCACGCACACACACACGCACGCACGCACGCACACACACACATACATGCTGTCATTACCCCAGCTCATGGCAATCCATAACCTCCAGCTATTGCCCTCTGGCTAGGCCGTCCCACAGGACACGAGTTAACATTTCAAACTCATCATTTGACTCACACCTCCCCTAACACCGCCCCTCCCTGGTGATATGTGTCGTGCTCTTGCCTCTGCACTCGTCTGGCGGTGTAGTGCCTTTCTGTGGCTGAACCACGGTCACCTCTGATCTGTACTTTACATATCAAGGCCGTTGTGACTCATCTCTCTCTCTTTTTCCTTCCATCACTGGGAAAGAGGGAGACCTCATCAGAGTTGACCTTTTCATAATGTCCTTTGAAGCTTCCTCATAGATTGCCTTGACTTTTTGCTTTTTCTTCATCGCAGTAATTGGCTTGCTAAGGTAACGAGGGAGAGTGCTTTCCATGTGGATGGGCGGGGGAGTGGGTTGGGGCAGACGGTGGAGGTGGAGGTGGAGTGGGGTGTGGGTGGGGCTCTCTATAGGCTTGGGATGTGAGCACCAGTTCTTAGTGTGACTGCACATCTGTCCTGTGCTGCTGTGTGTCAATTTGTCCACATTGCTCACACTGACCCCCAGATTTACACACTTGAAGGGGATTTATTCACAAACTGCTATAATCTTTTTTATTTTTTAAAGATACTATTTGGGCATTCTCTACCTTTTTTCTGTAAATTTTTCCTGTGTTAAAGTTCTCCTGCACTGTATATTTTTTGCGTTTTTTTTAAGGTTGTTTATCTTTTTGTGGCAGTCTCTTTCTTTTATATATTATATATACAGTATTTATATTCCTTTAATCTTAATTTCTAGTTTTGAATGTAGTTGGCACAGAGGCTGCGTTCAGACTACCAGCCAAAATCCGATTTTTAGCCCATCCAGATTGGAAGCAGATGGCTCTTTTGAAGTCTGAACAGTCACAAATCACATGAAATCTGATTTTTGCAAACTAGATCGAAACCACCTTTGGGAGGTAGTTTCATTTGGACAGATATGTCTCAGTCTGAACAGCTCCAAACACTCAGATCTCTACGCCCCATTTCGAGTTGTGGAGTGATATCAATGGAATGGAGCAGTCAATGGAAGACGTCGAAAACATCAGTCCTTAGATGGAGGATGAGACAAAATGCCTCATTAATCTGTGTGACGGCTCATGGATGGCTCCGTTGTTGTTGTTCTTGTCGCTGTCTCAATTATATGACGTCACACAATACACGCGCTGGATGACGCCTCCGCTCCGACGTCGTTGCTACAGCAACCTGTCAGATCGGTCAATAATGTGGCCCAGTCCGAACAAAGCCAAATCCGATTTGGACACTTGCTAAAAGCAGTGTGGACAGTCAGCCCTAAAAATCTGATTGGAGAAGAAATCCGATTTGCCTGCAGTCTGAACGCGGCCAGAGCGTCTGGACTGGCTCCACCCACGCCTGATAGGGCCTCACACCTGTGAACATTGCAGCTTTATTCCCTGATGAAGGCCTGTGAGCTGAAACATGTTGGTGTTTTTAATGTTCATTATGAACCAGCTGTTGATAAGACAGTGTAGAGAGACAGGAAAGCAGGGGAAGACACTGGGGGAATACCATGCGCCAATGATGATCTCGGCCAGGAGTCGATCCGGCGATCATCGCTTCAGGCATATGCCAACATAGGACGTGCTCTCTAACCACTCGACCACTGAGGCTCCCCCTCCCCAACAAACTGCTATCATCAACTGGCTAGACTTTCTAACACACACACACTTCCCTCCTTCCTTCTTCCACACAGATCAAGCCTTCTGTCCTGGCCTGCTCCTCACTTTCCCCCTTTCTCACCCCGTTACCCCTCCCCTAATCTTTTACTGTCATCCAGCCACCTGGCTCTCTGCTGGCACCACACACAGGAGGCATTCACAGAGGAGACTGAGATCCAAAGCGTTTACTCAAACAGCAGGCCTTCTGTGGTCTCTTTGCAGGAACCGTGAAAGCATTACCTTTCTGAGCAGGTGTCCTGACACAGAGAACTGGTCATTTTGCGCAGGTCATAAAGCACAGTTCCTCCCAGGGCTCGGTCACTGGCATTGTGCAGGAAACAGCCCATGTAGGTTCCTGCAAAAAAAGAAAAGAAAAAAGAGTAAAACCTTCTGTGTGAAAAACCCCCTTAGAGACATTCTGTGCTGAAATCAACAGTCAGATGATTGAATCAAAAATACTGGAGCAGCTTCTCAACTACGAGGAGAAGCTTCTGTTTAAACGCAACTGTATTCAATATCTGACTTTTAGTCAGGAGGACAAAAATAAAACAGTTTGAAATACAGTAATATGACATTTTATTGGCTAAATGACATTTTGATGACGCCATACACCAAATTTAATTTTTTCCAGATTAATTGTGTAAGATTGATTCTGTGCATATTTCCTCCCAAAATATTCTATTCTAGTATAGATCCTAGTATAAATCACCAATATAACAATTATTGCATCCTGAAAATGTAGATAGATAGATAGATAGATAGATCGATCGATCGATAGATAGACGGATAGATAGATAGATAGATAGATAGATAGATAGATAGATAGATAGATAGATAGATAGATAGATAGACAGATAGACAGATAGATAGATAGATAGATAGATAGATAGATAGATAGATAGATAGATAGATAGATAGATAGATAGATAGATAGATGTCGGTTGTCCCTGAACTCCTCATCCTGCCTGTTCCTGGTTCACACAGCAGCAGAACTAGGACAGTCCACTGTGAAGCCCCAGTGCTGCCCATCACTGTCTCAGACACACAGCTACTCGGCCTGATGTGCTGCGGTCGCCTTGACAGCTAATCCACAATCCAGGACCTGAAGCAGGGATCCTCCTCCATACCTTTGAGCTTGACATTTAGAACAAGAGGTTGGATGGTGTTAAATGTTCTTGAGGAATCAAAGAACATAATTCTCAGGTAACCAAGGGATCCATCCAAGTAAGAATGGGCCAGGTGGAGCAGATAAAAGACAGCACCATCCTCTCCAGTGTTACCTGTAGGGAAACTGTAGGTCTAGTAGTGCATGTTCAACCTGTGGCCTCAGAAGATGGAGAAGCAACCACTCCAGGGTCTTCATGATGTGTGATGAGGACAACTGGTCTGTAGTCATTCCTACTTCAGGTACCGGAACAAGACATGATGTTTCCACAGGACTGGGACCTTGTTTATAGACTTAAGTAGAGGCTCAGCCAGCTATTGCTAACAAGCTTCATCTTGTTGTTGTTGTACTGCCGCTTCCTTGATGTTAATGGTGATCCAGGGTGTGTCTGTCACTCTGACAGTGCTTACTTGTAATACTGTGTATTCTGTGATACATTCAACCACTGCCCTTGTCCCAGACATTTCATATGAAATTGACAATACATAGGATGAGAATTAATACACAGCTATATACATAATACATCAGCTATATGTGCTGCAGTTCCTCTGTCTGTATTCTGCTGCTGGCCCTCACAGATCCACAGTAAGCATGTATTGTAAACCATAATATAAACATGGCCAGAACTAATCTGATAAAGATTATAGTCTTTCCTACATTACTCCGAACCAATGTTCTCACGCCAGAATAAAAACCACCTCTGCAGAGAGAAGACTGTAATGCATAATGGGCTAGAACAGACTAATTTAATGTGCTGACAAGATTAAGGCTCCATATAAAATGTCACCCTAAGTCAGTCTTTGATGTTATCCTTGTCTTTGCTACATTGGTACATCAAACCAGGCTCAGCTGACACATTCAAATCTCCTTTAGAAGCACAGGCTGTTTGTTGGGTAGGATGGGCGTTGCTTTTGTATATTTTCAGGTGATATGTACCTTAGGTACATAGGTTATAACTTGTTCTTATGTGAACAGGACAAAGGCTGAGATGAATTCCCCAGAGTTGTGTTTTAAGGTTTATTTTGCAAACCCTGGAAATGATTTGTATTCATAGAGGCCTTAAACGTTTTCAAGGAAGATTAAGATTCTGGTTTTATACGTTGACTAAAAAGTACAAAAATAGAATGATGCGAAGTGAAGTGGTCGAGAACAGGATTGAAAATTATTGGGGGAGAAATTGGATACGTGCTGCTGGGACTGGAGAGATGCGGCTGTAAGGTTCACTGACAAATGGAAGCGAGCAATGGAGCGTATAATCTCTGGCAGGCCAAGCATCACCATATCGAATGGGTGATTGAGTCAGTCTGCGATGTCCTCTGAAGCCCATCCAGCCCGTTGTGCTGGGACAAGGCTGAGTCACCGGTCGCCGGCGCCTCGGGAGACAAACGCTTGGAGAACGCAGCTGCTCCCTGAAAAAAAAAAGCTGCGAGAGGCCGGAGCTCCCGAGTCCTGTGGCAGGAAACATCTCAAGAGGCATCACCTAGAGCCGCCCCCCCCTCCATCCACTTCACCAAGCAAGGCAGGTCATTGCTTTAATCAAAGTGAAGGAGAAGCCCCCGGGCAGCAGCAGCAGCTGAGGTCTAATAGAGGGAAGCAGCTTGAATTCCCAGACATGACAGAAATGACCACACTTAGGTCTGACACTGTGGCACATTCTTAAACACCAAGACAGATGGCTTCACCGGAGCTGAAGCTTTCCCACAGGCCTGGGTGGAGGAGGCTAAGAACAGATCGGCCGAGCACGCGCCACCGCCACGGGGATGTGTGTTGTGTTCATTAAAGCGGGTTGAAGACGGTTCACAGTCTCTCTGCTGGGTGTATCATGTCCTCAGGTTTGTGTGGATAGTCATCAAAACCACGGCAGAGTGACCCAAGGTGAGCCACAGAGGGTCCGCTCTGATGAGAAGGTGGTTAATGGACTTTCATAATCTATTGGAATGTTTTCTGATGTCTAGGAGCCACTCAAAGCGCTTTACGCTGGTTATCACATTCACCCATTCACACACACATTCATACAGCGCTTTTCATACTGAGTTTAGTGAGTTTATTTCACTCTTGTAGAATCAAGTACACACATCAATAAACAGCATTATATACACATGTAATTTCAACATAAATAAACAGTAAACAGTGAAAGCTAATCGGGAGTGTATCTATGTTCCCTAGGTTCTATGTTCCCTTCTTACCCGAAAAAGGTTTTATGTTCCCCACGTATCCAACCCTAATCCTAATCCTAACCCCATCATAATAGTCGATGACAAAACCAGTGAAAATAATAAATAATCATATGTGTGTGTTTAGAGATGTTAAAACAACATTTTGGGGTGGCGTTTAGCTCACTCAGTAGAGCTGCCGCCCCATGTTGAGACTACAGTCCTCACTGCAGGCGGGGGGCATACGTCAGTCCAACCGCTCGTTTCCCTGACTACCCATTTCTCCGAGTTATTCTACAGTGTTACGGTTAGGTTTAGGGTTACGGTTAGGGTTAGGGTTAGGGTTACTTAGGTCGAGAAATGGGAGGTCGGACTAATGGATGCTAAAACAAAGAAATGTATGGTTGGAGAAATGGGAAGTCTGAGAAAAAGGTAGTCGGACAGACGTCATGCACCCCACTGCAGGTGGCCCCGGTTCGAATCCCGCATCAAGTAGCCTTTTCCTGCATGTCATTCCCCCTCTCTGCCTCCTCATTTCCTGTCTCTCTCTCCACTGTGCTGTCAATTAAAGGCAATAAAAAGCCCAAAACATATACTTAAAAAAACAACAACATATTAATGCTACTGCTATGCTTCCTGCCCTTTTTGGATAAGTGGAACATAGAACCTTTTATTTAGTAAGCGGGGAACATAGAACCTTTTATTTAGTAAGCGGGGAACATAGAACCTTTTATTTAGTAAGCGGGGAACATAGAACCTTTTATTTAGTAAGCGGGGAACATAGAACCTTTTATTTAGTAAGCGGGGAACATAGAACCTTTTATTTAGTAAGCAGGGAACATAGAACCTTTTATTTAGTAAGCGGGGAACATAGAACCTTTTATTTAGTAAGCAGGGAACATAGAACCTTTTATTTAGTAAGCAGGGAACATAGAACCTTTTATTTAGTAAGCGGGGAACATAGAACCTGGGGAGGGCCACAGTGGGCGCTGCGATTCTCATGTTGGACGTCGTGCTCCCAACTCCTCCAGTGACGATGCTCTGGCCAATCAGTGGAAGGCAGACGCTTGATGTCACGTTTTAGTATCGCCTCGGCTCGCTTGGAACCCGGGCTGAGGCGTTACCAAAAAAGTACCAGGTACTATGAAGGTACTAGTGGAAAAGCAGAAAAAAAAACGAGTACAGCCATGGCGCACTAGTGGGAAAGGGCCCCAATTCACACACCCCATGACACATTGGGGGGCAAGAGTGGGTTCAGCGTCTCGCCCAAGGACACTTTGAGGAGCCTGGAATCGAACCGCTGACCAACTGGTTAGTGAATGTCCCGCTCTGAGCACACAGACGCCCTGGTTTTACAACCTCCAGATCACCTGAACTTTGAACACAGACCTCATTGTCACTGCCAAAGATCATCACAGATGAACACAGCGATTACTCTATACACACATCTGATATGTACTTTACATATCAAAGCATGTGTGACTCATCCCTGTGAGCTACAAAGTCTCCACCAGCTGACACAAATCCATCTGCATTCCCAACTTTCATTCTGAAATGTTTGAATAGGTAGGCAGGCTCAGAGTCTACTGGGAGCGCACGTGCACTCAACGCAACTCCTGCATCTGCTGGTGTAATGCTGTTATTACCGTGTGTGAGATTAGTCAGTGAATAAAGATCAAATAAAGGACATAAAGATAAAGATTTAATAGCTAAAGATATTATGTTACCAGAAGCGAGTAGAATTGTGATTGGAAGTGCAGGATTTATGCTGGGAACACACCGGATGCGTGACATGTAGAGCTGCAGAACGTGATGATTTTCATTTCAGCACAGATGTTCATGACACACCGGCTCGTGCGTCCTGGCAGCGTTACATGATGAGAACAGCTCTCCTGTCTTTTGTTCTTCCAGCCAGGTGATGTCATACTCACGTCACAGCAGCGACGTCATAAAAACATTGACACCTGCCACCATAGTTAGTCTGTATCTAGGCTCCATGTGTCACATTAACATATTTTTAACCACTGTATCAGCTGCATGTGGAGACAGTGACTGACATGTCCTGTCAAAAAATGAATCAGTAATTAATGAGCAATGAAAAGTAAGATGCTTAGCTTAGGCTACTCTATGTATAGATGCAGGAGACACATCCTGTGAGAACACAAACAGCTCACTGTCATCAGCTGTCAGCTGCCATACTTAAAAATAAATTATCATCATAGTTGATAATTAATTAATTTGAAATTATCAATTAATCAGATATCTTCAGCTTAGAGTAAAGATAGATGCAGAAAGATGAATGAAGATGGAGGGCTTTGGCTTCAGGACATGTGACTCAACAGACCAGGGTAGTTTATTGTGCAGTGACGTTGCTAGCGCCACGTCAGACGAATTAAATTAACCACCGTGCGTCAAGAGGACGCAGAGACATTTTGCTAAATTTATCAATACGTTGTCCATATTAAAACATTAGATACACTTGTAAGCGTTTCCACATGTGCGAGATTTGTGAAACAACGCGTTCATGGCAAAGGAGGCTTTAGATATCATAAACATACTTTAACGAAATGGCTCAAGCAGAACAACAACACAGCACGTCTGCTAACTTTCTGCAAACACTCTGCAGGTACCGGTGCATCACCATAAGTCACACAGTACACAATACTGTATTACTGTATGAGACAAGACGTTACCACAACGAGGTCACAGACAGCAAGACCTTGGTGAACTGTTAGAGTGACGCAGACAGAGAAATCATGAAAAATAATTTTAAAAAATCCACCAAATTGCTGCTGATGACTGCCTTTAATTGAGCTGCTCAAAAATGCACAGCGCCAATAGGGTTAGGGTTAGGGTTAGATGAAACCTGTAATTAAGTTTCATTCTATAATTTATTTTGGTGGTCTTTCAGCTTTATTTTGTTCTATTAATGTTACAAGTGCAATAGAATAAGAGCTGCTCAAAATGCACAGTAGTGGGGCGGATTAGCTAAACAATCGTTCACTTTGTGATAAAAGCATGAAATTTGGTGGATGTGTTGGTGAATATGTTTCAGACAAATCTGGATATTGGGCCACCTCAAAAGCGCCCCCTAGTGGCCGTGGCAGCTATTTGTTATGCAAATAAATGAATGATTAATATAAACTGCCCTTTTAATACCAACTGGTGATGTATTGTATATTGTTGGAAAGCCTGATTAGTCACCTTTACAACGAGGTGCAGCTTGTAAGGATCGTGCATTCATGGAATGAGTAACGGGGCTAAACGTGTGGGTAGCGCCCCCCCAAAAATGTGCATCCCCTGTGGGGCGGATTAGCTCAATAAATCACAACAATTGTTTATTTTGTGACAGAAGCACAACATTTGGTGGAGGTGTTGGTGGATATGTTTCAAACATTTTTGGTTTTTAAGGACCCTTAAGATGTCTACTTAAGATTTTTGCTTGTTGCCCGGGTCAACTAATGTTTTAAGGTTTTTTGCCGGCCATTTTGAATTTATGTCCGCACAAATGGCAAAAATGCCAATTTTCATAACTCCTAAACCAGACATCATACAAAGACAAATGAACACACTTTTTCCAATAATTATTACGCCAGGAATCAAATGGAAAGGTCGCTGAGATGGTAAAACCATTCTTTATCAGAGAAAAATTAACTCTCCAGTAGTGTTTTTGTATAAATCAATTGGTCGATTATTGAGCTAATCTGCCCCACAAGGGATGCACATTTTTGGGGGGCGCTACCCACACGTTTAGCCCCGTTACTCATTCCATGAATGCACGATCCTTACAAGCTGTACCTCGTTGTAAAGGTGACTAATCAGGCTTTCCAACAATATACAATACATGACCAGTTGGTATTATTAAAAGGGCAGTTTTTATTCATCTTTCATTTATTTGCATAACAAATAGCTGCCACGGCCACTAGGGGGCGCTTTTGAGGTGGCCCAATATCCAGATTTGTCTGAAACATATTCACCAACTCATCCACCAAATTTCATGCTTTTATCACAAAGTGAACGATTGGTGTAAAATATTGAGCTAATCCGCCCCACTATCATACATTAATTATGTGTATGTTTATGTATAATTATAACCACATAAAATCAAGTATGGGTTAAAGGGATAGTTCAACATTTTTGCAAATTGGCCCATCGCCATAATCCGTATAGTAGGTTATAGTAGCAGTAGGTTCGTTACCGTTAATTGTCGGTGCAAGCTAATTTTAGAACGGAAGAGCAGAGCCGCGAGCTGCTCAGAGCTGGGATTTCTTGGTTTCCCTCATCAAACTCATCAAATACACAATCCAATTTGAGGTAAATTCATGCAAAACAGCTGATGTGCGTTCCTGTCAGGAGCAGTTTTTCATCAAGCAGTCTCTGCATTTGCCTCGAAAACATCCCTGTCTCGTAACGTTCCGTTATTATCTTGCGTGGTGAATGTGGTGAATGTGCAGGTCACAACTTGACAAAAGTTTGATTTTAATGAGGGAAACCAAGAAATCCCATTAGCCTCCGTAGCGTAGCTCTGAGCAGCTCACGGCTCTGCTTGGTCGTTTTCTAAAAATAGCTTGCACGGACAATTAAAGGTAACGAACCTACTGCTATGACTATAGGGATTATGGCAATGGGCCAATTTGTCAAAATGTTGAACTATCCCTTTAAACTTTGTGTTGTGTCATAAAGGACACATTTTATAAGGGAGTCATAGAATTTGGGACTCATCTGAAAGACCAGCTGTGAGTCCCAGGACTCAGAACGTAGAAAACCTAGCAACATGACTGATTGTGTAACACTGTTTGAAAGGAACCTTTGGCAGATGCCATTTACTAAAACTGATCTCATTCCCCTCTCCACTGTTTTTCATCTGCATTGCCCTGCTTAGTGACTGAGTGGTTATGTAGTGTCAGTTTAAAAAAAAAAAAAAAAAGGATTAAGAGCTTTTCAAGAGAGAGCTGAAGGAACAAATGTTCCACTGGAGGTAATTCCATTGTATTTATCATTTCAACAAAATGGCAAAGGCTCTGACAGGAACCATTAAACAATAGAGGGAATCTCCGTGGGTATCTTAAAGTAACTCAAGGGATGATGAAGGCTCCTCAACAGAGAGTGCATGTAAAGGAATTGTACGATTTTTATCTACATAATTACTCATTTATTTTCTGGGAAGGTCTTTGCTGTTTGCCTCTGTGGCTCTGAGAGGATCAGTAAGCACTAACCCTCATCTACAAGATCTGAAGCAACCACACGTAAAATGTCACATAAATGTATAATGAAGTTCCTCTACGTGTTCTTGAGGTCATGATCATCTGTTCATGAATGTAGAGTGAAACCTGATGTGAGAGTGTGGTGGAGGAGTGAGTTACCTCACCCCAAGGTCATCAGAGCTGAAACCGTAAATCACAGTATAGAATAGAATACTTGTGTATTTGCGCCTTCATGTATTATTCACCAGGAAAACCGGTCAACACGTCCTGGTGGAGGTATTTCAGGCTCACGGAAACCCTCCTCCACCGCAGCTGAGAGCAACAACGTATGCCTCCACGCCGACAGAGAAACACACCACAACTGTGGCTGCAGATCCAGATCAGGAAAACCACACAGACACCATGTGGAAGACAAAGCAGACCATGAAGTAGCTCAAGTGGACTCCTTTGCTGCAATATTCACATAATAATAAACCAGTGTGTTAAAATACTGTAGAATCCAGCCAGCTATTACTTCGACGGGGTTCACACTTTACTTGCGGACTAATTAACCCTCATGTTGGGTTCATTTCATGTTAAACAATTTTGTGTTCCCGGTCAAAAATGACCGCTCTATTAAGACTCATCATAAAACTGTAATAATACATATATTATTGTCATCCTGGTAACTGTTATTCATGGCCTCTATGCCTCATTCATCTGAGCTAATGGCATCTGACAAATGAGGATGTACTTGAGTTCAGTTTTTTTTTACACTAATTGTAGTTCCCCCATTCATTTCTAATGGCCGGTCTTTTTTGACCGGCACAACAATAGTGTACAAAAGTCGAATAAAAAGCACAAAGTTGTATGCAAATAATTCATTTTGTCGGGTGAAATCGTCTTTGACAAAGTCGTGGAATCTCAGGTCAGTCCGATCACATGAACTACATTTTTCAGAGATAAAACTTTTTTCCAGGGGCCGCTGGAGATACAGTACTCTTTTAAAAATACACTCCTTTGCCTCAGCTCTGGATTTCCCTCCCTCTGTTTTAGTATATACAATGTTGGCTACTTACTCTTGATATTGTAGCCCCTAGAACTGTTGTTGATATACTAAAAAAAACTAATAAATAGAATGTTTTAATAATTGGCATAGTTGCCCCTATTTATACACTTCTAATCTTTGTTGCTTGAGACTATGGTTCTCCTTAAAAAAATGTCTTTATAAAAATATATTTTTTTGAAAATGTTCTCATATCATGTAAGACTTTATGATGTGTTTATATGTTAATTGAGTGTTGTTGCCCTCCAAAAGGTGATGCTCATCAAAAGTTGAGCCCCCCAGTCTCCTGATTGGCCAGTTGTACCTACCGGGAATCATTGTTGAGATGTTTCGATATGCCTGATGAAGGTCACATGATTGACCGAAACGTTGCTTTAATAAAACTATAGCTGAGAGTGAGACAGTGTGCAGGACATTCGTCTGATTTTTGCATTGTGGGTTATGTCCTCCTCCTACGCACCTGTATCTTCAGGTGAGCTGAGACCTTGCATTTACCTTTAGAGATAAAACTTTTAAAATGGTCAAATTCGACCAGAACAGAACATGAGGGCTAATGTAATGAGCTCAAGCAGGGCCCAGTGGTTGCATGGTAACATCAACACCGGTTGCTTCTCTCTCTGGCTGCTTGGCAGTGAGGACAGCTGCAGCGGTGGAGACCTGGACCGAGCATAGATCAGCGTCGACTCACCGTGGACACAGATCCAGCTCTTTAGACTGACGGAGTATTTTGGAGGGGGATTAATGTAGTGACGGAGCCAGCTTCAGCTGCTCTGCACAGTTATTTACCTTTGTGTCTGCTGTTCCTGTGGAGTGAGACTCTCTGCTCGGGGCTCTCTGGCAGCAGGTTGTGAAACCAGCGACGGTGCAGGTGCTGGACCCCGAGGCTCCGGGAGGCGGGCCAGCGCCGCCCTGCCTTGGCTCCCCCTCCGGACACGGACTGAACGGCGGCCCACGTGGAGCGCGCCCTCACGCCCAGGCCGGCGGCCCTGAGGGCGGCGGGGGGCGCTACCAGGGACAGCGTCGGCGGCAAGCTGGCGAGGTTGGGCTGGGCGAGTCTGACGCTGGAGCGCTGCAGCAGCAGGACGCTGCCGGCCATCAGGTAGGCGATGCCCAGACACAGCAGCAACATGTGAGCCCGCTTCAGGAGGAAGTGCAGCTTGTAGAGAGATGCCACCATTCCTGTCTCTCACCTCACTGGAAGGCCATGTCATGGGTTAGAAGCAGGAAGATGGATCTGCAACCTACTTACAGCTTCATAATCTCAGAAAAGTCAGGCGGCGTCTGGCAACAGTGGAGGCATTGTGACTTGTTCCTTCATGGTCACAATGTCCAACAGCAGCAGGGGAACAATGACAGAGCTGTGGTCACTGGATAAAGGAGGATCCTGTGGCACAAAAACACAAGCAGATGGTTTGTAGGTGTGTACAACCAAAGTGTGCGTTTGCTGAATTAAATACTCTAGCTGGTGTTGATATTGCAGACTTGTGTGTGTCTGCTGCTCTTGCTGCTTTCATCTGTCTTTCATTCAAAGCCCTGTCTGACGTTGTCTTTCTGCAATTTCCTCTCACTCTGGTTTTCTCTGTGACCTGCCTGGGATTCTGCTCTGCTGTCAGATTAATCAGTGTTTTTGAACCTTAAAAGCACTAAAAGCACGCTTAAAATGGATTCTCCTCAAGGGCAGAGATTTCATTTAATTCCTGCACTGTCAAATTATATTCAATTTAGCGGCGGCAATATCTCTGAGCTTCACAATTTAAGTCTCGGTTATCATGAGTGAAATGACATCATGTGATAAAAAACAGTCTGTGGAGCGCATTATGAGATGGGGATTATCACTGGCAGCATGCAGGACCGGACCATCTCTGGCTTCATGTGTGGAGATGGAGAAGTGATGAGTGAAACATGCAAAGATGATGAGATGTGCAAGACTTCCAAATAACAGGGATGTGTTTAGCACCCTGGAGTTCACCTGAGGCCTGAGAGGGGCAGTGAAGGTGCAGCCTTCACCTCTTCTGATTGGACCCTGAAGTTCTCCTGCAGCAGCAGCAGCAGCAGCAGCAGCAGCTGCATCTATCCGATCTACACACCCAGACTCTCCTCCTTCATCCGATGAGATCCATTAAAGCCTCTCCCACCGTCACCCCCCTCAGCTCCACTTTTCCTCCTCTCAGGCCTCTGTTCTGTGTCTAGTCGAGCTGATCACCCCCCCACTACAAAAAAAAAAAAGTACGGGTGCGGTATTGCTCTCGAGGATTGAAGCAACAGTTTGCACAATGAACGGCCTCACATTAAGTTCGAATGCCCAAGTTCCGCTCGTTTTGTAGCCCACCCCCCATACGCCCTAGATAAGTCCGCGGCGCCGCGCTCCCCTCACGTCCCCGGGGCTGAGTGGTGCGGCTCGGCGGGGGTCGGGAGGATGGAGGGGCTGGAGGAGGATGGATGAATGAATGAACAGCGTAAACATCGCCTCGCCTATTTAAGAAGCCGAGGTCTTCCATTTAAAAAAAAAAAAAAAAGAAGCCCCCCCTCACTGAGCCAGAGCCTCCACCACCATTACAGTCGGCGGAGAGCAGCAGCAGCAGCAGCATTAGCAGCAGCAGCAGCAGCAGCAGCAGCAGCAGCAGCAGCAGCAGCTTACCTTCAGCGGAGCAGCAGGACGAGCGGACACCTCGCTCCCGTGCGATCACTCATCTCCTTACGGCGACGTTATCGCTCTTTTCCCGGATTATTGTCCGCTAAACGTCCCCCCCCCCCCCCCGGTTCTCCAGCATCTCACAGAGCCGCTGTTATATAAGCTCTCTCTCTCGCTCTCTCTCTCTCTCCGTCGCTCTGAAAGGCTGGCACGGCGATATAAAGCACAGTGTGAGTGAGTGTGTGTGTGTGTGTGTGTGTGTGTGTGTGTGTGGGGGGGGTCGTCAGTCTCATTTGCATTGGTGATCTAAACGCGTCACACCGCTTCCACAGTCCTCCACTGTGTGGGAACTGCGCTCAGCTTCAACTGCACGTTGGAATAAACGGCTTCACATCTCCTGTGCATCATGAGGAGACATCACTGGGCTGTTTGGTGAAGACAACCTAGATCAGATCAGAGGAGTTTCCTGCAGGTAGCCCGGTACCAAGTCCCATCACACTAAAGACCCGGATCTAGAACCCAGGTCGTCCCTCATATCGCACAGCGCTCTGGCCACATTTACATCTGTTTGTTTGGTTCAGCCTTGCACCATGAACTGTAGTTGGAGCGGCTTCACCGGGGGTCATATGACGCATCAGTCAGCTGATGACGTCTCCGCGGTTCAGCACCACGAACAGCGCCTCAGCAACTAGAGCTGCACGCGACCAGGCGCTGTCCATCAGGTGTCCAGCGACCTTCAGACTGAAGATGATGCAGGTGCTGTGAATCTGCAGTAGAGGGTAAATGTTGATCTGATGTGTAGTTTCACACTTTTTTTTTTTAAAGCTCAATTTCTTCAAACATCTGTAGAAATCTCTGAGACCATTCAGCTCTTTCCCAGCAGCCTAGACAGGTGGTTTGAGAAAGTTTCAATGTGGAGATGTTGACAAGCAAATGGCCAACATTTCACAACAGGAATGACACTTAGTTGTATCTGCATGCTGCTGACCTCCAGTCTGCACCTGACTGCGCCTTGAGGATGTCAGCTGGTATTTTCTGCACACAAAAAAAACGGTTATGTATTGTACTCGACAGCACTTGATATAAAGAGAAAATATAAAACTGCTGCTCCAGTTGGAGAAGAAAATCAAGTGTTCCAGGTCCAGTTTCCTTGTCTGAGTCAAACAATTGGAGAGTTTTGACAAAAAAGCTGAATACAGTAGGTGACCATGATGTGCTCATAGTTTCAGATCTAACCAGATGTCTCTGCTATCAGGGACTCTGTATATCTTTGACTTTCAGAGGCTGTTTGAATGTGAAAAGCCAAATGTTAACATATTCCATGTGCTTAGGGGACTAGGACATACAAAACCATGCAAAAATAATAAACTCAGCACAAAATGTCATCTATTTAGAAATAAAATGACACTAGCGAGTAAACCGATGCAAGTGTAGCACAGCATGACGCACAGCAACACATGATGTTGATATGAGAGGATTCATTGTAATTTTCTGTTTGGACCAAATCAATATTTGACACATCTAAACAATACCATCTATATGTTTTTTAATGTAATTGTACACATTTTTTTCCTAAGGTGCTAAGATTAGCTGATGGTTTGTTGACTATCTTGGATGTTGGGGTTTCAGCTAGCCTATACATGTAGTTGTAAAGTCTGTAAATTAAGCTATTTAATGCCTGTAGTGACCACTGTAAGTGAGAGGACTATACGCTGATCTCAACCAGGACAGGTTTTTATCACATCACAGTGAGAAGAGGCTGATACGTGCCTCCACCTCAGCACTCACAGTCCTCATCTGTACATCCACAAACCAATACAGAGCTTCAGTCACTTAATTGGCTCAGAGACCAGTTCTCATCAACCTATATGGTCTTGAACGCACCACTCTGTATCTGTAACACACCACTGTATTTCAGACTGAAGGTGAATGTAAGGAAACACACATATCAATATTCTGTGGCTTAAAGTGACTGTAGTTAGAGCTGACTCTGGCCACGTTGCCATAGTAGCAAATTACTGACACCTGCTGATTAGTGGCTCCATTGTAACGATCACAAAAAAGTAAAAGAGTAATGTGTTGGAAATGTGCAGTGACATTGTCCTGTTTCTTATGTGTGACCTGGCTGAGGAGTTAGTAAACTCACACAGCAGAAGGCAACATGAGGTCAACTCTGTATCTGGATGCAGCAGGGAAAAGAAGTATTGAAGGCCTCAACATTTTTCTCTGTAAATATAATGGGCCATTGGCATGAAATTTTCTCCAGATGTCGGTAACAACCCAAATAATCTACAAATACAAAAAAATCTAAACATATGTCCATGAATAAATGTATGTGCAATAAAGTGAAATGACACAGGGAATAAATATTGAACACATTTAGAAAAGGAGGAGGTGCAGAAATGAATGAAAGACAAGAAAGCAGCTGGAATCTGTCAGTGTTTAGAAAGTCCTCCTGTCTCCTGTCAGTGCTCCTTACAGTAGTATCAGCTGCTTTAGTCCTACTTGATGCGAGGGTTGTCATCACCAATGTGTCACACAATAACCATCGCATGATGGGTAAAAGCAAAGACCTCCCTCAGAACCTTATGTTGAAAAATGTACTGACACCGTTGGTTTGGGACATGTCCCTAAACCCCTGAATGCACCGTTGGGGCTGGAAGTGAAAAGAACATCATGTCACCATAAACCAGCCATGAACAGGTGCTCCTGCAAGACACACAAGAAATATCCACATAAGAATGTAGCTCTGCATATAATATAAATATATATATATATATATATGATTAATTTCTATATGGTTTGACATGTCGCAAGCATAAATATTCAATTTATATGTATCCATACACATATATTTCCATATGTTTATATATGTTTTTCTTCCTTTTTTCATTAAACATGTCTGTCTTCTGGATCTACTACAACATACTGACCTATATTTATGTAACACATTACTTTCCTTCTTTCTTTCTTTCTTTACTCTTTATTTAGATCTCGAGGGCCATTGAGGGTAAACCCTCATTTCCAATGACGTCGAGAGCACATCTAGTCAAAACAACAGTCACATAACAGTAGCATTAATCATAATAATACAAATCAAACAGCAGTGACATAAAGCACAATCACGCATTATCAACAATTTTAGGATTCTTTTTTGAAGCAGTTACATTCAGAAGCGTGCACGTTTATGTTTTTAAACGAGTCCAGGGTAACAAATAAGTTCATTTTCAGAGATCATTGTAGAGAGTTCCAGGTGTGAGCAGCAGAGAAACTGAAAGCTGAGTCTGTCCGGGGAACCTGAAGTGTTAATGAATCATTTGAGCGTGTTGGGTAAATTTGAGATGGCCATTGGCCAGTTCAGTAAATGAAGAAGGTATGGTGGTGTAAAGCCAGTTAAGACTTTATAGATAAAAAAGGTAGTAATGTATGTCTCTTACTACAGTGTAAAAATACATAGTACATACTTGTGTGGGTAGATACAGTCAGTATATGAAATTGGTATAATGTCGAACAGCTTTCATATATTGTTTGTGCACGTACGTGTTATGATGGGATGTGTTGGTATTTTGGAGGATGTGTTTGTCGTATTTTACACAGTTTAATGTAAAGTGTGTGTCTAATGGAATATTCTATATAAATCTAACTGCTGTGTTTGGCTGTTACCTGGCTGTGGGTTGACAGGTGCCTTACTGTAGGCTGCTCTCAGATCAGGCTTACAGAGAGCCACGCTGCCTCCTCCACTGAGCTTCACCTGCTGTCGTTATCCCAGTCAGCATTAATGTCACTGTTTCTCATGGTTTTCTCTGGTGGTTGTTCTGTGGAGCCGCAGCCTTGTGTAACGTCCTCTTCCTCTACAAACTCACATCAACCGATCCACAGGCGTACGCCGAGGAAGGACAGAGGAAATCCACACCACTCTGCTTATTGGCTGTTATTACTCTTCCTCCCACAGTTTCCTCTACGTCTCCTCCTCGCTCTGTCAGAGGACGGAGGCCATCTGTCCTCAACAAAGCAGTCAATCTGAGCTGGTTCAGCCCTTCAGGCCAGCTCGGCTCGGCTCGGCTCGGCTCGGCTCGGCTCGGCTCGGCTCGGCTCGGCTCAGCTCGGCTCGGCTCGGCTCGGCTCGGCTCGGCTCGGCTCAGCCTGTTGTAGAGAGAGGATGCTGCAGCTGTCAGTCAGCGGTCCAGACACCAGTGTTCATCATCTCTGTGCTGCCTCCCACACAGTGATCACCTCAGACAAAGCAGAGACACTAGCTGCTGTCTGTATGCAGCACAGCGTCCTGGTCTCCATCTCCGCTCCCTCTGCCCCCCCCTCCCCCCCTCCCCCTTCACTATCCTCCACCTTCTTCTTTCCTCATTAGAGAGCAGTGGTGAGATCACATCTCAGGATCAGTTTCCTGCACTTGACACACACAGACTTGATGGGACACACAGGACGAACAGTGAACACACACACGATGAATGGTTATCTTCTCCTGAATATGGCTTTCCCTTTCCCCTGCTGCTTTGAGTTTTAAAAAATGTTTATTTAACAGGGACGATACATACAGGGTGCGATTTGCCGGGGGGGATGGTGGGGATTCCCCCCCCCCCCCTCTGTTTTCGATGTCCCCCCCTCTGGTCAATTATTATTATCCCCGGTGGGGATATGTGTTGTCCCCCCCTCTGGTCAGACAGAGCCTACTTTAGATCAAGTCAACATCATTTGAACCGAGCCTTCTCACCCCCCTACAGTAGCGCACAGCGTCTCCCAGACCGTCATGTAGTCCAGGCTACTGTCAATTCTCAAAAGGAAAAAAAAGGTGAGTCTCGAGATGCCGGTTGCACTGGGTCGGGTCTGTCAGGTTTGAGCAAATAAAAGCCGGTCTCAAGCCGGGTCTGTTCTATAGCTATATATGCTTAATGTTTGGGTGCAACAAAGTCACTGTTAACAAAATCAACATCTAATCTGTCCCTTCAAAATAAAGTTGTCTGTAACGTGTCTGTTTGGAGCAGCTGCTGACAGATGTGCAGCTGCAGTGACACTTTCCCCATCACTAATAGGACCCCCCCAACCCCCACCCCCCCCCCCCACGCGCGCGCGCAAACTATCCCCCCCTCTGTTTTTTTCACAAATCGCACCCTGGATACATACATACACATACAACATTGCCAACATGGGGTTCTCAGATTGTGACAGAAGTAATTTACTTAATTCTTGACAAACACAGTGATGGTTTGAGTGATTTGCACAGAGCAGGACCTGTATCAGTGAGATGGAATATTTATTTTGTTGTTGATATTTTGTACAAATCACAGAAACCCTCTACAGTGAATCCTCAGGTACAGACTGGGTTACTGCCGCAGCAGAGCTGTTCCTGCTGCTGAGAAGAGAAATGAGTTTGTTAACAGGACTGAGGCAGGAGGCCTGTTTATATGATGATGTAGAGTCCAGGTTTTTGAGTATAAAAAACTTAACTTTGTAGGTCATAGGGCTGTGTGCTTAACCTTCGTCTTGTGTTTCTGCTACCATCTCTTGTGTTAGGGTCGGTTTTTACCCGTGTTTTAAATCAGCTGTAAAACACACAAAGACTATTATTTATCATCCCATTTGTTTCTCATCTGTTGGTTACGGTGTTAGGCTTCCTTATCCATGAAAAGGTTGGTTTTGCACTGATGATTTCAGTTTTAACTCTCATTATTGTTCTTATCTTAATGTCAGGAAACCCAGCGACCTCATGAAATGCTCCTGCAGTTTACTAAACACAAGTGACTGAGGAGAAATCATAGGCATGTTACTGCTGCAAACGCGACTTTATGACCATCAGCACCGCTGGCATGGTTCGGCTGATGGAGGGATGTGAAACACCGGCCCGATGTCCCGCTGACAGGTCCCGGTGACGGGGGGAAAAAAAAAAAACACTCCGCCGCGGAGATCAGCTGCACCTGGACAGGTAGCGGAGCCCCCCCCCACAACAACAACATGTGGTCCACATCGCTGCGTTATTAGACTATGGTTTAATAATCATTCTGACACAGCAGCACTCCTTCCTGCATGTTCTACGCTGGTTCCAAATGTGCGTACACCTGGTCAGAGCTGGCGTGAGATTTGTGCGTACCGTACGCTCACGCTCAGATTAATAAATGCCGATCCTTGCGGTGAATTTGGTGTACACCCATTTTTTTGGTGTACGCAAGTTTCATAAATGAGGGCCTGTGTCTCTATCTGGACGACATTTTGCGGCCGTGTCCCGCCCCTAAACACTTCTGATTGGTTGAAAAGTACACGCTGCTTCCTGTTGACAAGCTAGTTAGCAGAGAGAGGAGAATATGAGAAATAAAATTAAAAGTTTGTTTACATCCCTCGATAATTTGATTTTCTGAACCAATAGAATATACCTGCAACAAAACCGTCACGCTGCATATCAGGACACCTCCACCCGAGATTTCGTCACAATTTTGTATGTCAGGATGCGGTGTAAGCCACCAGCATTTTAGAATTTTGTGAAAAAAAAAAGGTTTTATTTTTCTGAATAGATTCCTGACAAAGTCAAAACGCCTTGATGCTATAAACAAATTCATGTGGTACTTTTATGCATTTAAAACCTGATCGATATGCATAATTACCTATCTTTTTCTTTCAAATATTTGTAAGGATTTTTTTGCTTAAGGACCTACTTTTAATAAAAGCCACAAGAAAAAAAAACATTGAATTCAATTTCAACTCTTCATTCAACCACCTTAAATAAGCAAATCAACTAAAGTGACCTGACGTCAGTAAAATGATAATTAGTATTTCTTCACCGGCTCGCCTTCTGGCCAGGTCTGATTAGAACTTCCAACAAGTTGTATGCATGTGATGCTGTGTTATGTTATCGCGGGGCAGGAGCTTGGTGATGGAGCGTGCCTGAGTCAGTGTTTGATTGGCTGTAAGGAAGTAACGACTTCAGTATCAAGCAACATGATAGGCTCATGCAACAGTAATGGAAACTTGTTCACAGGTCTTTTCCTATTGGACAACCTGCTTTTATATCATCACATGTCTATGGATAGATATAGCTACTGTATGTCATTACTGAATAATGGCCCAGCCCTCTAGGTAGACCCTACCTCTGCACACTGTCCTCCATCACCTCTGGGCTTCTCTTGGTGGCGCATGCTGGATCTCTGCTCATCTCATCATCACCACAAAGACATTGAAATCTTTCATTTTCCATTCATATTTAACTCCATCATCCATATTCCTACAGTATCTTCCTAACCCTTCCACTGTATTCTGCAGTCTTCCCTATAACTTCACACACTGCACTGCTTGTCTTTGTTTTGTTTTTTACCTTCTCTTTCATGATTTCCCCTGCAGCGCAGCTGTCTGAACACCCTATTAAATTAATTGTAAAATCATCCTCCCAGCTCACAGAAACTGCTGAAAAGCTTTGAACTGAATTTGTCCTGCACTTTCAATTTCCCCATCATTATGTTTTCTTTTCAAATATCAGCAAAAACAATAAACTGGCTTCTCCCTTTGCATCTACAAACTGTCACGTACGTCTATTGGACATCTGAGGTTCGTCCTCCCATCAAGCCGCTGGCCTCTGCTCCCCCTCATATCCTCCTCTGACCCCACTGATTCTACATGATGCAGTAAGTCACAGTCTTGTTTTGTTTTCTCTTCTAAGGCCTAGAAATGCAAGACAGGTCCGCTCTTGACCTCATCCAGCCCTTTACACTGTCACTGCTCATCAGCTCCCCTTCCATCACCTCCTCCTCAGCAGGAGGTGACATAGGATCAGCCAGAAATGGTGCTGAACAGGAGGAGTGGAGCCACTGTTACAGGACAGTGGCTATGGGGGAGGGCCACGTGTGTGTCTGCTGTTAAAGTAGAACTGAAATCATTTCTGTACCTCCTCGTCGTGACTCAAGTTGTCTTCACCATAAACCCTGTATCTCATATGATAATGAGACAAATAAATCAGATATATCTATTTTATTGTTAGTTTTTTTTCCAGTTGGTGTCAAGTTTTGGTAATTGTAGGATTTGATTGGATCGATATGTGAGTTTGTCACATGATTTCATTTCCAAATGACAGTAGTTAGTTTATTTTGGTCCTTGTTAACAAAACATGGGTACAACATGCAGTTGAGGCATCTTATTGAAAATAGCAACCCAAGGTCAAGGTTAAGGTCACATTTATTTATATACGTAGCCCCTTTAAAACAACATAGGTTGACCAAAGTACTCAAGTACATTTGAAAATTACAATATACAACAAAGACAGAGATAAAGTGCAAAATGGGGAAATATAGTATAGACACAAATTGTAGCAACTGTAAAGGTGAAGTCTGAAGTCGAAGCTTATTTTACCCACCCTGTTTAAAAATGACATTCAATGTCAGAAACGAAATAGATGAACTGAAAACTATGAATGAATTCGAAAATCTAGGCTTGATACACAGATACATATATACAAACACACATACCTACACATATATGTACCCATATCCACATACATATAGACATATACACATCATATTGGCCAGATCACACACACATATTCATCACAATGTATGAATGTAATATTCACATTCATACTGTTACTACAGTGCAAATGTACAGTACAGGCCAAAAGTTTGGACACACTCGATGCATTTCCTTTATTTTCATGACTATTTACATTGTAGATTCTCACTGAAATTCCACTAATGAACCTGACAAGGCAACACCACCTGTGAAGTGAAAACCATGTTCAGGTCAGGTTCACCTCCTGAAGCTCATCAAGAGAAGCCCAGAGTGTGCAAAGCAGTAATCAGAGCAAAGGGGGGGGGGGGGGCTACTCTGAAGAAACTAGAACTGGTGGGGGCAGAGATAGAGGAGGAGGAGGAGGAAGGAGAGGAAGAAGAAAAGAAGAAAGAGAAGACAAAGAAGAAAAGACCTGTTTTCAGTTATTTCACACTTTTTTGTTAATTCCACATGTGTTCATTCATAGTTTTGGTGCCTTCAGTGAGAATAAAGGAAACACATTGAATGAGAAGGTGTCCAGACTTTTGGCCTGGACTTATGTTACTCATATTGTTAATACATTTATGTACTCATACTTACATACATGAATCCAAATTTAAGGCTTTTAAATAATTAATGTGTTATGCAGTGCACTACATATTAATACCATTATTTATAACTGGGATACTTAAGCAAAGGGTTTTATATTTATTTATTATACAACAAGTAGTTCCGACCAAGCAATCTGATTGGTCAATAAGACATTTAGAACGTGCTCAAATCAGCATTACAGCACGGCTGACTCATCACTGAAAATATTACTACGCTATGTCATGTTGTTTACACATCTCCATGGCAACATGGACTTTTCCCCCTTTTATTTTGAAAAACGTCATTTATTACTCGTGAAAATAAATCACAAACTACACTGACCTCCTGTAGGTTGTTCCTGACAGCTGCCAAAGTCACATTTATAGAACAATTATGTTATTTTATTTTTTGTTAATATATTGTAAACTTCCCCGTTACAGCCGAGAGGATTGTCTCCCTCCCATGTGTGTAACGTTACAAAGTCGGAGAGACACGAGTTGTGATCGCGGTGAATATGTTTTTTTAAAATATGGCCTGGAGCTGAATATTTCATTGGATAAAACGGAGGTGATGACCTGTATGTTTCTCTCTCTGGCGCCTTTTGGGCTTTTAAATAATCTGGAGTAATCGTTTGTCTTTCTCTATCAGCTGTGTCGGCGACACGGCGCTATAACTTCATTTACATGCAGAGTTTGCGGTTGTAGAAGCTACATCTGTGAACGGAAAAAAACGGCATCTTTGTTATAACTTGGGCGAGTTTGTGCAGTGTTGATTTAGTTCAGGAAAGTCCGAGAGCACGTTAAAACATGAACGTCAGCTCAGAGTTCACTCATCTGGGACTAGAAAATCATTTCTGTTGCTAGGTCGTTACTAAGGTTCGGACTATTTGCTGTAGAGGTGAACTAGGTTCCATTACACATAGGAGTCTACTGACGTGACTGATTGTGTTTCAGTTATTAGTCAGACCCCATTTATTTCCATGGAAACGGGAAGCACACTCGCAAAAAACTTTAAATTTTGAGAGCAAAACGTCCATCAACATGAATATTTATTTAACTATACGCTCTATTTTGTTGGTAATTGTTGTATAATCGCAATATTACCCTCGAGGGTGTGCTTAAACGTAATTTGAGCACGACGGTGATGCGGTCAGGACCGAGGCGCTTGCGCGGTAATATTGCTTAAATAACTTGGTTTCAAACATATTTTTGAATTTGTTGACTGATGAGCACGTTTGCTGTTTTTGATCCAAGTTGTTCCATAATTTAACCCTTTCACAGATCAGACCTGTTGCATTGGTCCTTGAACACACCAGTCCCCCTGAGTTCGTACTGGGTCTCTCTGACAGCCAACAGCTCCTGGATGCAGGGTATGTGTTAATCCTCTTTGACAATCATTATACGTTATATTTTGTGACTTCACTGATTAAACAATGCTGGTCGTTTAGGGTGCTGTGGAGTAGTTTGGTAGTGACATCAATAAAAGGTCAATCTAACTGATTTATTGATCCTACTCCACATTTCAAAGGCAGACCACCACCTCGTCAGCTTCATGCAGGTCTAGAGAAAATGTCACTTGAAACAGAATCAATAGCATCTGTCTGTTAGGACCTGTGATGATTCATCCCCTCACTGATAGACAGTTCTGCTCTCACCAGGGTCTCTCCACTGTCACTTCCGTCCCCAGCGCTGCTCCCCCACTCCGCTCCTCTTCCTCCCATTGTTAATGCTGACAACCCTAACGCGTCTTCTTTTGCTCCTCTCCACACCTCTGCTGGCTGAGCTGACATCTGCTGCTGGTTTCCCACCAGCCACATCAATCACAACGTTTTTCTTCCATCCTCCGCTCCTCTGCCGTCTGTTGCTCACACTGCCAGGAGCCTCGATGTGAGCTCGCACACAAAGCAGCCGCGGCCATCGCCTGCTCTTTCCTCTTCCCTCTTGTCCGCGTCCCACTCATCGCTGTCTGTTTGTACCACTACAACTCCCTCCTGGCCCAGCTCCCAGCAGGCCTCTACACCTCGCGCAGGCCCGTCTCATTTTCATCCGTGCTAAATTCTTCCGTCTCATCTCTCTCTCGCCGGCTCTCCTGCTCCTCGTTTGGAATTCAGAACCTGGGCTCTCTCCTCCCTGTGCTCCCTGTGGTGTGATGACCTCCTCACCCCCGACACAACTACACAGTCGCTCTCTGCCTCGGCTCAGACATCTCACAGCCCACATTTCCCTCTGCCTTGCTTCTTACTTGTGTATTTTCAACTGATCTCAGTCTTTTTGCTTTAAAAACTTTTCATCCGTGACTCTTTTTTTTATTATTATTCCTGCAGTGCTTTGTCAGTTCTACATGAAGTCGACATGCATGAATATCAATGTGTGGGCGAGCTCCAGTTTTTAACGTGATATATCTAGTTTCCGTATAGCAGCCAGAGCTTTCAACCAGCACTTCAATAAATATAGATTTGTTTCCACGACTAATTAATCTGGGACTTCTGGGACAGAAAAATATATTTTAATTAAGATTATAAGAATATAAAGGTTTCCTCAGCAATGCAAATCACAGGAAACAGCTTTGTTGTTTTTCATGGTCTTTAATAAATACTTTAATAAAACCAGTGCATAGTCCAATTACCCATGTTATTTATTTCTTAATCACAGTGAACACATGAAATATTCCTCATGATTAATTCCTTTGATTGCCTTTTTCTTTTTCAAGGGATCTGGACAGCAGAGTGAGCTCAGGTGGAAGAACCTGCGACGCAGAAAGCAGCGGTTGTAGCAGTGTTAGCTGGCCCACTTCCTGCTGGATGTGAAATCAATTACTGACCTGCCAATATATTCAGCACAGCCTACAAGATAACAGCTATGCTGAGTCAGACCGTAGCCAAACACAAGATGAGGTATGTGTAAGGTATAATTGCTACATGAGGCGTCAGTGCTGAAGTCAAAGGCTGTAGAAATGGGATTTCCGAGCCAAACTTTTCTTCACACAAGCCGAAGTCTGTAACAGATTTATTTGACGAGCATTTAGGACTCATCGGTCGATGAAAGATACTGCACCAAAGACAGAGTCTTTGTGGTAATGACACAAACAAAACACTGTTGGAGGTTTCCCAGGTTTTCCTCCACTGTCCCCAAATGCTGCTCTCTTTGTCAGGACTTGGGGGGTTAACTCTTTCGCGACCATTGACGAGTTAACTCGTCACAGCCTGCCGAACGTTCACGACCATCGACGAGTAAACTCGTCAAAACCGTTTTTTTCTTAACAGATGATGATAATAGACACTCTGAGGTCCCTGTGTGTGAATATGGTTCCTCTGATATGTAAAAACTGTTTTAAACTAAAATCAAAACATAATGTTTTTTATAAACTGTGTGATCTTGGTTTTGTTTGAGTAATCGTTCTCCTTGAACGCTGCTCTGGGGACAGCGTGCAGCGCTGTGCGGCTGTCAGCTGCAGTGTTGCCACTTTCTCGCTGAATCTGGCGACTTTCCAAACCCTCTTGACGACTTTTTTTTTGACAAAAGTGACTGGCGACAAATCTGGCGACTTTTTCCGGTGCTGTTACAAACGTTTCTGGTTTGGAGACTCGGATCTGAAAGCACGTTATCTCTGCTGTTTTCACCGTGCAGCGGAGCGGGCGCTGAGCAGCGGGCGCTGAGCAGCGGGCACTGTGACCGGCCGCCCCCGCCCCAGAGCACTCATCGCCGGCCAGTCACACAGCAGTGTCACGGAGCTGCTGCGCTGCAGCCAGAGACCTGCACCGCTGCACCGCTGCACCGCTGCTCTCCACGCTGCCACACCCCCCAGATTTACCTACAAATATATTTATTTAGCCGTAGAAATGATTTGGGAGACGCCACACTGCAGAGTAGCGGTAAAATGAGCAGATTGCCACTTGACACAAAAGTGCATTTTTCTCTGAAACTAGAGCGGGAGCTCCGTTTTTGGAGAAACCCAGCTCTCTTCTTCTCCTTCGTACTCACGAACGAAACGGCGGAAAAACTCGCCGTTTTTTCGAGGAGCACGTTGTAAAGTCACTCTTCAACCACATGAAAACCGTTTGTTTCTAGGTGATGTACAGAGTTCAGTTCGATGTGAGAAAAAAGGTAAAAAATAGCCAAAAACATGTGGTCCTGAGCGGATGTGCTGAGGAATTAGTGTGGTCGCGAAAGAGTTAAGATACCAGGGTAAACCTTTGCAGGGTTTTCATTAAATGTAAGCCTTAAAAATGATAATAAATAGAAATAAAGAGGTGGAATATTTCAGTCTCTGTGTAATGAAATCTATAAATGTCATTGTTTTAATTGAACTACTGAAATCAATGAACTTTTCCATGATATTCTAATTTACTGAAAATAATAATAATAATAATAATAATAATAATAATAATAATAATAATAATAATAATAATAATAATAATAAACTTTATTTATATAGCACCTTTCAAAACAAATGTTACAAGGTGCTGTGCAACAAAATAACAACAATTAAAATGACAACCAGAAGAAGTAAATAAAATAAAATCAAATCAGGAAAGGCTTTCCGATAAAAATGAGTTTTAAGGAGTGATTTAAAACACAACACTGACCTAATGTCCTCCGGTAGATCATTCCAGAGCCTTGGGGCCCGAACTGAAATCTGAACTGTATACAGCACAAGGTAAAACACAAAAAGGTCAACAGGCCTAAGTCCTGGATAAGCTCAATGAGGAACACATACAGTAGTACAAATGAAATAACAAAGTACATCAGAAAAGACTGAGAAACCAAGGACTCACTGGGGAAACGGTACAACAAAGACAAACCGCACTGGAGAGACAGTGAAGAAGATGAGAAGAACTAAGGAATGTAGAACAGGGGAGTAGACAGACAAAGGGAAGAGAATGAGAAACAGGGGCAACACATTAAGGTGGGGCAGGTGCTGATGAAGGGGGGGAACACAAGAGGGCAGGAAGAAGACAATGGATTCTTCAAAATAAAACAAGAATATAAAATTTAAAAAAATCAACACACACAACACAACCAGGGAAACCATGGAAGACATGACACGTGGAACTCTTGGGTTTGACGTTACCCTGTAATGTGCCTTGACATACAGAATTCATCTTTAAGCATCCAACTCTGATATGATGAATGATTATTATTTTAGCATTGCAGCATTTCATGTAGTTTTCTGTAGGTATCCCAGTTTACTGGAATGAATGACAACTAATATGGTCATAGTTTAAATTGTATAGACAGCGTAGGGATTCACATGCACAGGAAATGAGCAGCGCTATACTTATAGTTAGAGCAATTTAGCAGGATACTCTGACCATCTGTGAAAAAATTTATTACCACTAGCTTTCTTTACCATTGTGTTCCTGTAGGTGTCTAGTAACAGCTCTCAATTTATTTATTTCCAAATCCATTGGGAAAATTCTGGAGAGTCAATCAAAGTTAAGGTGCCCAGAGGGCTCGGGTGAAAAAAAAGAAAAAAAATGAAAATTCTAATTTAAGCTTGTGAGATGTCTAACTAGGGGTTTTAAGGGGTGCTGAGTTCATTTCAATCATTAGTTTTGAGTAAAAATGTTTCCCTGACCATATATTATTGGTATATTTGAGTTATAGTGTATGGCAAAGGGTATAGTAAAAGTCATTGTTGAACAGATTCTAGCCTATTCTAAATCTAAAGATTCCATTCTAAAAATAAATAAATAAATAAAATGAAAATAAAAAAGAAGAAAGAAATACAAAATACTTCAGAAGAGTACACTAGTTAGAAGAAAAAAAAAACACAAATAGTGGGAACATACCGCACACTAGACTGGGTTATGAGGATCTTTAGTTTATTTCAGAGCAACGCGTTACGCTTGTGGCTTCTTCAGGCTCATGCTGAGACCAGGAAGTCAGGGGATTTTTAAAGGAAATGGTACTCAATCAATTTACATAAGTAATTGAACAAGGTGAAAACATATTTAACAATCAAACATCAATGGCTGGGGAGTACCATAGAAATGGATAAAACATATATTTAAGTGCATTCAGCAGCTTTACAGCAAATTTGAGTACAGGTGTACCTTCAGTGATTCACTTACAGAAAGGCAGTGTCTATACACAACAATACAACAATACAACACAAACAGGTCATATACGAATAGGCAATGTCATCCATCATAACATCAAAAATATATACATACCGAGGATGAACACAGGTGTTAATAGTGAGGATAATATCACTCAAGTAGAGCAACAATAGGCAGATCATCTTTTCGTCATTTTCAGTCAGACCAGACCAGTCATACTTCAGAAGAGTGATGACACCAACTGTGCACATGCATGATACCCAGTACATGAGTGTGGTTTCTATGGTCATGATGCCCTCTGGAAGGATTGAGAGGGAGCATTGCATCATGGCAAATATTTTTGGAGAACAAACACGATTTTAAGGTATGATAGTTACCTTTTGACATAATAATAGTTTTTCCTTCTGCTAGCACACACTTTTATCTAGTAAATTAAGAAATGCATTAATATTTTCTTGTTTATTGCTTAAAAAGAACAACCATTCACCTAGCTAATGTTAGATAACTATCTAGTTAGCAAGCATGAGAGTCATTAGCAAATGTTGATAATGTCCATAGGAGCTAGTTTATGTTGTAATGTAGTGATGAGCTACAGCTAATTTATGTAGTAATTCAGTTTCAATAGGTACACAACTGTCTTGATCGAGTCCATGGTCCATCATATTGGGGAAAAAATATTGAGTTGAGTTGTGGCAACCTTCTCTACTATAGTAACCTTAGTCTAGTTGTATGGACCACCACAGTCTGTTTTGACAAAAACCATGACACTTGTCTATTTTAGCAGGTACAACATGGAGTTTATGGCTTGAGGTGCTTCATTTGTGATGGTCCTGGGACTGAGATTCAAAAGCTCTCAAAAGTCACCTCAAAAGGCCATCCTCAGATTTTAGCTTATTCTGAGGGTGTGGATGATGCAGCATTAATCAGAAGACTGCATGAGGACTCTTTGTCTCGGTGCTGTGTCCAACAAACTGTTTTTTAGTCGGTCTTGGTAGAAATTATCAGGTGCATGATACAACTCCTGAGCCATGTCTGGATAATAGGTAGACACATATGTGCATGATTAAATTACTCAAAGTCAGATAATTTAATCATGCACATGTTGTACCTGCTAAAATAGACAAGTGTCATGGTTTTTGTCAAAACAGACTGTGGTGGTCCATACAACTAGACTAAGGTTACTATAGTAGAGAAGGTTGCCACAACTCAATTGATCACACTGGTTATATATTTTTTCCCCAATATGATGGACCATGGACTCGATCAAGACAGTTGTGTACCTATTGAAACTGAATTACTACATAAATTAGCTGTAGCTCATCACTACATTACAACATAAACTAGCTCCTATGGACATTATCAACATTTGCTAATGACTCTCATGCTTGCTAACTAGATAGTTATCTAACATTAGCTAGGTGAATGGTTGTTCTTTTTAAGCAATAAACAAGAAAATATTAATGCATTTCTTAATTTACTAGATAAAAGTGTGTGCTAGCAGAAGGAAAAACTATTATTATGTCAAAAGGTAACTATCATACCTTAAAATCGTGTTTGTTCTCCAAAAATATTTGCCATGATGCAATGCTCCCTCTCAATCCTTCCAGAGGGCATCATGACCATAGAAACCACACTCATGTACTGGGTATCATGCATGTGCACAGTTGGTGTCATCACTCTTCTGAAGTATGACTGGTCTGGTCTGACTGAAAATGACGAAAAGATGATCTGCCTATTGTTGCTCTACTTGAGTGATATTATCCTCACTATTAACACCTGTGTTCATCCTCGGTATGTATATATTTTTGATGTTATGATGGATGACATTGCCTATTTGTATATGACCTGTTTGTGTTGTATTGTTGTATTGTTGTGTATAGACACTGCCTTTCTGTAAGTGAATCACTGAAGGTACACCTGTACTCAAATTTGCTGTAAAGCTGCTGAATGCACTTAAATATATGTTTTATCCATTTCTATGGTACTCCCCAGCCATTGATGTTTGATTGTTAAATATGTTTTCACCTTGTTCAATTACTTATGTAAATTGATTGAGTAGCCTACCATTTCCTTTAAAAATCCCCTGACTTCCTGGTCTCAGCATGAGCCTGAAGAAGCCACAAGCGTAACGCGTTGCTCTGAAATAAACTAAAGATCCTCATAACCCAGTCTAGTGTGCGGTATGTTCCCACTATTTGTGTTTTTTTTTTCTAACTAGTGTACTCTTCTGAAGTATTTTGTATTTCTTTCTTCTTTTTTATTTTCATTTTATTTATTTATTTATTTTTAGAATGGAATCTTTAGATTTAGAATAGGCTAGAATCTGTTCAACAATGACTTTTACTATACCCTTTGCCATACACTATAACTCAAATATACCAATAATATATGGTCAGGGAAACATTTTTACTCAAAACTAATGGTTGAAATGAACTCAGCACCCCTTAAAACCCCTAGTTAGACATCTCACAAGCTTAAATTAGAATTTTCATTTTTTTTCTTTTTTTTCACCCGAGCCCTCTGGGCACCTTAACTTTGATTGACTCTCCAGAATTTTCCCAATGGATTTGGAAATAAATAAATTGAGAGCTGTTACTAGACACCTACAGGAACACAATGGTAAAGAAAGCTAGTGGTAATAAATTTTTTCACAGATGGTCAGAGTATCCTGCTAAATTGCTCTAACTATTAAGGGAAAACATGCACAGAGGGACGACCTTACAGCATACATTTATGAAGATACTCGTATTACTAATAATCTATATTGTTTTGGTGTTATTGAAGAGCCTCTGTAAAACCAGATCTAGAGCCTCGGGACAAATGAGTCAAATATAAAATGCATTTTAGAGATAGCAAAATAGATCTGGCTAAGCTCTGGCTACATGCAGTCTGGCCCGTAAACATCATGACTGTCTGACGCTGCTTCCACATCTGGACCGGTCCTGGCACACACAACAACATCCTGCAGTTTGTCAGCCAACACTGGTGGGAAACAGCTGGATCTGCCCAGATGTGAGAGTATATGGGTCAGGCTTGGGTTGCCGACCCGATGTTGAGCCACATCTTTCATTTTGCTAACTGGTTTCAAACAGAGCCAGGCTGTTTCCAGTCTTTAAGCTAAGCTAAGCTAAGCTAAGCTAAGCTAAGCTAAGCTAAGCTAAGCTAAGCTAGCTGCTGGGTGTGGCCTCGCATCGACAGACATGACAGTGATATCAATCTCCTGACAAGAAGCATATTTCACAAAATGTTGGGCTATTTCTCTAAGTGATGGCCTCTTGGATGGCTAGAAAAGAAGCACCAGTCTGTTATGGCTCCAGTAATGTCATCAGTTGCCCACACACACACACACACACACACACACACACACACACACACACACACACACACACACACACACACACACACACACACACACACACACACACACACACACACACACACACACACAGACTGTGTGTGTAGCTGCCAGCTTGCTCCCTGATTGAATGTTTGGTGAAGCCTCGTGTCCTTTCATCCCTCTCCTCTCCAGGGTTCAGGCTGGCTGCTGCAGGGCCGAGAGGTGCTGAAGCCTGAAACAACATGAGAGTGAACAGTGAAGGAGCTTTTAAAGCTGTGGACTAATTGTTGAATAATTATCCCTCTGCAGCACTTCAGCTTTGAAAAACTCTGTTAAAGACGGATGTGTGAGAGAACTCATTTCACGGGTTTGTAAATGACAGACGATCATTCAAAAAAAAAAATTGTGTGTGATGTGTTTATATGACAATAATTGACAACAACAAAAGACAGTCTCACAGTGCACAGTGTTTAGCAGAAAAAAAACTTTCATTACAGTGCAGAGCACTCTAATTTAAGGGATGAAACACTTGACAGTAATACTGCATTGTACTGTATGTTCCCACCCATTTTCCATGCCAGCAACTCATCTGAGTCTCTCCACTACAACTTGCTCTGGTGATATTGTGTGTGGGCAGAATGTGCCTCTATAAAGCTAAACCAGCTTTGGCAAGTTCTTCATGCAGATGGCTCCTCCATCTTTCCACTGTTGACTGTGTTATTAAATATTCCAGTAGGTCTCCTTTGCTTGACTCAGAATGAGTCATTTGAAGAAGGAATGTATTTTGATTTTCTCATCATTTTGTTTAACAACTGAACACTCATTCCTCACACATTTTACTAGTTCTTCCACTGACTGCACCATGCCCTGGAAATGGAAATGAACTATCATTAAAGCAGATATCATCGGCACGGCCGTTTCGGCTAATGCTGTGTTCAAGGCAGGCTTTTGAAACCGTAAGTTACAGCTTCAAGTCACAACTACGACTTGGTAGCGTTCCAGGTAACCCGTAGCTCGTGTTTTTACCGTCCTGTTGTCTGTGAAAGTTCCCTATAACGGCCACTCGTAACTTCCGACCCGTGAACTCGTACCAGATCGAACTGGTATGACTTCACAGGAAGGAAAAACACAAAGTACGAGTTTCCTTGAACGCACCATGAGTTAGCAGCCCCCGCCCTTGTCAGGCATCAATTGGTCCTCGTGCTACGTCACCACATTCACGCGCATCCCTTGGCTGCACACACAGCCCTTCATGCCGTTCTCTCCCCTCATTGGATAACACTTGTATCCCACAAGGAAAATTTTCTCCTCGGGTTACAGCAGAGCAGAGTGACGGAGAGACTCGTGTTTAGGCTGAAATACTTCATGTAAGTGATTGCTGATGGAAAATAGGACTATTTAGGACTTATATTAACAAAAACATTCCACTGATATCTGCTTTAATACATTGCATGTTTATTGTGCATAGTCTCTGTATAGACCTCCACCTCCACTCAGTTTCCTGTTACATGCCTGTTTATCCACAATAAGATGAAACTGAACCAAAATGTGAGACGTTTGTGATAAATCTTGTGTGAAGTCTTGAGTATTGAAAAAGTATGGAGTCGCCTTCAGGAGTTCAGAGTCAAAGTAAAAGTCAACTTTAGTGTCAACACTATATATACACGACATACAGAGGATTGAAATTGTATTTCTCAACATCCAAGGTGCCATCTAAATAAAAAATAGACACACAATATAAAAGACATAAGACACACATTTATAGTATAAAAGTATAAAAATATGTATAGTGCAAATGGATTTATGACAGTACAGTGTCATTCTGCTTTCAAATATTGATGTGACAATTTTTTCGTCTGCAATATGGATGTGCAGATATGGATGTGGCATTATTTATTTTCAGGTTGAAGTGCAAAGAAGTGTCAGAATAAAGTGGCCGTTCGTTCCAGTAGTGTGTACGTGGTGGTGGGTCCTAGTGGCAGCTGGAAGAGAGTTCAGCTCCTGGACAGCCTGATGCATAGAGCTGTCTCTCTGTCTCTCAGTCTCTCTGTCTCTCAGCCTGGAGGCTCCTCATTCTCCTCCCAGACGGCAGCAGCCTGAAGAAGCGCTGGGCGATGCAGAGCGCTCTGTGGACCACACATGTGTTGTAGATGGAGATGATATCGACATTGATAGTGAGTTAACTGGGCTAAAATCATGTATTGTGAGGTAAACATGATCTTGACCTTTGACCTGTAATCTTTAGCCACCAAAATCTAGTCAGTCAGTCCTCAAGTAAATACTTATAATAAATAATAATAATGTAAGACAGTCAGACCCCCACCCTGAAATGTTGTCTCTGAAACAATGGAAGTTTTACCTCAGCCTGGATGTAACCTCTTTGTGTATCTACACCTTTTGGTTATTAGTGATTTAATCAATTATCTTTGTTAGAGTTTCACCATTTGATGACTGTCTCTAATCACTCTGAAGTGTCTCAGTGCGAGAAGTACAAAGGTGTAGGTGATTCATTGTCATAGTATGAAAAGACCCCCTGATGATCAAAGGTCTCCAGATGCGAATGGTATCTCCATGCAAAGTCCCAATTGTTATGTGAATTAGAGGTGTTTCTGTTCTGGTTGGATACTTAAGGGAAAGAACAAGAACCTCAGTTTGAGTTGATCTGCTTACCAGAGCTCCCACACATCGAGTGTGTTGCATTATCTGTTTCTTAATCATTGTTACTATTTGCTATAGTTTGTTCATTTTGTACATCACAATAAACTGGAATGTTAACCCTTCATTTCTAATATTGCCTTATTGAGACTTTGTTCTAAATAATTAAGAATCTGTTATTGGATATTTATTTGGTCTTTAGTTATATGGTAAGTTTCATTTGGTAACATTCATACCCTTAACCTCTGAGTTGAATAGAAAAGATTGAGTATCATGTCCTTTAACCATTGAGTTATACTTGATGACCTCTGAATATCTCAACCCAGATGTCAGGGCTGTTCTTCTATGTTAAGAAGGTCACTGGATAGTTTAAGTCTATATCTGCCATCCCTGAACTAAGTTAGTCTAAAAAGATCTTAGTTACATGGTAAGTTTCACTGGGCGCTATTCACACCCTTAACCTCTGAGTTGGACAGACAAGACTGAGTATCATGTTCTTATACCTCTGAATACTTCAACCCAGGCATCAGGGCTATTCTTCTATGTAAAGAAGGTCACTGAGTGGTTTTAATAATCTATACCATCACTGAACTAAGATTGATTCCTGTTTTCTTAACAATAGAATTGATTCTTAAAGTGTTTATATTTTAAATGATTGATTAACTTTTAATTCCACCAATATTTAAGAGTAAAGTTATTTTTAAATGGAGTCAGATTAAACGAGTATTTACTTTACTTTATTTTGAAAACCTCATCTAAACACCGGAAAGACAAGACACGTATTGGGGAGATATTGTTAAATATTGATGAATATTTCCTCCCCTACAATAATAAAAAAGAAATTCTCTAAGATGCCATGGACATTGTGTCCATAATGGGACATACAGACTGAAAACAATGTGGTTCTTGCCCACACTGCATGTAAGAATAAAGACAGCTTGTTCATACAAAGACTCAGCAGCCATGCTAATGACTGTGAGGTAATGTACAGCAGATGAGATTAACAAACAGTCAGTGCGTTAACATGCACAGCTAAGCCCAGCTGTGCTCATAGCTCGAGTCGGGCGTCTCGTCTGAGTTCTGTCCTCGTCCCATTTTACATTCAACAGGGAGAATCCAATAATAAACAGTGTCTGCCTCCTCAACACTAGGTGGTGATATGCGTTGTTTAATATGAACCTCTTGCCGCGTTACTTTTTTGTAATAACAGGTCTCAACCGTCTGAAAATATAATGAAAATATAATAAAATGAATTGGTTCGGGTCGGTCCACGGGCTTCCTTTTTAAAATAAAACACATCTTTTCACTCGTTGCACTGTGTGTGTGTGTGTGTGTGTGTGTGTGTGTGTGTGTGTGTGTGTGGGGGGGGGGGGTACGGGCCTGCTTCATTTTGTGCCGTCTCTACTGTTGTGAAGTATGTGCACATGCCCTTTCACTTTCAGTCAGATGAAGGTGAATACATGCAGAAGAAAATCAGTTTCCAACTGCACCATCTGGGTGTTTTAGTTGGATTTAGAGAAATCTGGTATTAGTTGTCCAGTTAAAGTCGGATTAAGGTAATAATTTGGTTGTCATGTAAATACTTCAGCAGGCTAACGTATGTAGCAGGCTAATGTATGTAAACTACTGATGCTTAAAGCAGAAGTAAGTGATCCGGTGGTTTTGTCTAACTTCCCGTCAGCAGATGGAGTTAGCAGTCCCCGCCCTCGTCATGGATCTATTGGTCCTCGTCCCTACGTCACCACATTCACGCGCATCCCTTGGCTGCACACACAGAGAGGACTGCCCCTTTATGCCGTTCTCTCTCCTCATTGGATAAAGGTTGTAGGATACAAGGAAAGTTTTCTCCTGGGCTCAGAGCAGAGCAGAGTGACTGACAGACCCGTGTTTCAGACCAAACACTCTATAGAAGTGATTGCTGTCGGAAGATACAACTATTTAAGACTTAGATTAACACTAACATTCACCTGACTTCTGCTTTAACAGTTGTACTTTACTTGTGAGCATACAAAGTGAAACGTTGAGCAGAGGATGGTGTTACCAGATGGCTACATTTATCCTCTAGGGACCATGAAAGTCTACAGGTTTGATTGTTACATTAAGTATTTAAGTGCGACTGACCCACCCAGCAACAGACAGAGATTCCTGCAGCGCCCTGTAGCAGTCACGGATAAAACTAGTTCAAACAGCTCAACTCACAAATCAACGAGCTCATTAATATGCTCCTTTGTACTAATTTGCTGCAGTTTGTTTTTCATCCCTCTACATTCATCTTGTCTTCTGAGGGCTGCTGCTCCTGTCTGCCTCCTCTCTGATTTAATCTGCAGGTTTTAGTTTTAATGAGATAGTCCTTTTTTCCCCTCAAGTGTCCATCTCTCTGACATGGCTCTGCCAAACAATGCTCTGTGTTAACTGAGCACTCTTATTATTTGCTTGCTCAAGGTCACTGAACAATCAAGAGATTGACTATGAGCGAGCTTGCTGTTCCTGCCTCAGAGGGATAAACTGGATTAAGATATTGGGAAGGCTGCGCAGGCAAAGCTTTAGAGATGGCAAACACAATCAGCATGTCTCTACATGCCTTGCCTCTTTCAATCATCCAGAGGCAATCACGGCACGAATGGAAACCCCCACCCACCCTATCCTCTTTGCAAATCATACGCAGAGGCAAAAGCAAAAGATATGAACCTTGTAATAAGTCTCTTATGGGCTTCATGTGCATCGGTGTGAGGATCCACATCTGTTGTGCTCAGTTTGCATTATGACACTCAGCAGATATGAACCTTAAACATCACAGCGACACCCCAAATGTGGGTATAAATAATAAAGGTAATAATCTGTGATATGCCAGCTTCAAAATCTTTTTGGTTGCTCTTTGGGTGTTACTACTTACTTATACAGTGGGATTTTTCTGTACATCATGCATGAGTACTTTTATTGTCAGAGTAGCCTACTTGAGACAGTGCAATTATCAAGACTAAATCATACTTCTATGTAATATTATTATAGGTTTTCGTCCAAATTTGGATCATGTTTTTTTCTGTATAAGATGAATTCACTTTAATGATTCTATTTGCTACTGTAATGTTTACATTCGTGTTGTAGGGTAAACACCACTTTCATGGTTTGGCACAGCTGTGTCTTTACTGCTGTCTGAGTGTAATTAGCTTGTAAGTTCCCAAAGGGGGAATCCAGTCGGTTCTCCTACCGAGTATAAAGCATTCGTCTGAAGTACAGAGGCATGCTCATGCAACTTCAGGATGCCCCCATGGCTGATTCATCCGTCTTTTTTTCTTTTCTTTTTTTTGCATGAAGGAAAGTTTTCTCTTCTCAGTGTGTGACCCATTTTTCTTCTCTGCTGCTCACAAGTTTCAAAATACCACAGTTCATGTCAAACATTATAGCTACACTGGTCCAACACAAGGCCACAATTCATACAGCTGCCTTGTTTTTCAACATCATTCTTCCATCATGAAATCATATTTACTGCATTCTATTTATGGACTTTTTTAAATGATAAAATGAAATGAAATCTGTATTTCATACATACAACATACATTTGCATGAGCAATGAAATCTGTCTCACTGACAATTTCAAACATATTTGGACGCACAATAGACCAGTTGTAATAATGTGCAGACACATGGCTACGATGCTCAGGCTGGGTCAGAATCAGACAGTCGTCAAGTGGTCTGCAGTTCATGAAACATATATAAATTTATGATCCAAACCTAATTATTACATGAAATTTAAATTTGTCATAGTAAATGATGTTGCTCCCTGTAGAGAGAGCAGTGTCAGGCAGTCACTGTGGTCCTGGTTGAAGTTTTATAGTAGTGGTTATATTTAATCCTTAATATTCTAAACTTAAAATAAACTGAAATTACTTCTATATTCAATTAACAAAACCTAAACTTACAAATATTGGTGCTTACACTCATTTGATACACACATTAATGGTGTCTACTTGGTCGCCAGATGATGAATCCTGCATCTGCTGCAGCATATATCACTGTGTGTAAGTATGATGTTAGTGGCTGTGAACTGCTGTGCTTTAACATCACTGTTGTTCAAATGTTGTTTGTTGTACTTATTACTGGTATTTTGCAGTTTTTTCTTTCCTTGAACTGCTTCGTACCAACACTGTGAATTTCCCCAGTGTGGGACTAATAACATCTAAGTATTTTTAAACTGAACAAACAAATCGAAAAGGCAGAGTATTATGAGCCTCACAACAAGAACAAGAACCATATCATTTAAAAGCATTACAATAGGGCTGGTCTGCTGCTTCACAGGTTTTATTATTACCATGCTGAGCACAGGAATATTGCTTATTGATCTCCTTAAAGAAACCAATTCTTGGAAAATTTCTATTGTAGGCTAAATTAAATGATCATATTACATCAGAGGTCTTCAACAGGGGGTTTGTGAAATCTTTGCTTGATAAGACAATTTTTTAAAATATGTTTTCTTTTCCACATTTATGTTTAAAATAAAAAATGTCAATTTAAATAGCTTACAAGAGTATCATGCAGTTGACAGACATTGTTGATAGCCTGGTATAGGACGAATCGCCTTGTTGTTTACAACTACTTCCGGGTAGAAAACCAGCATGAGAACAATAGTGACGGACGAGAGTTTCGCTATATTTATCTAATTTTTCATATATCGCCGTTTAGACTAATCTGATGTTTGTAAAGTCTATAAAACCAATGATTGGACAAACATTAGCCTACTATATATGTGCACATTTTTGTAATTAGTCATGGTTATCATAGATTAGCCGGGCTAACGGTTAGCTACCTGTTTAACTTTAATAACTCAGTGACTCAATAAACGCTCCATGAAAAAATATTTTCTCCAGCGGATATCTGAGTTCCAACATGACTGAGCTAACTGGAGTAGTTTCATGTCGTGTCCCACAACGGGAGGGTTTTAACAGCTGACGTCCTGATGTTAGCTTAGCTACCGCCGTTAGCTTAGCTACCGCCGTTAGCTGGTCATGTCAGCTGAGCCACTGATGCTTTCTAGACACTGTGAATACAATACAAATACAACACATAGCAACACAAAACACACACACAGAAATAGTAATGTTTCTTCAATCATTTCAGATTTGTCTAAACGGTGATAGGGCCTGAAAAATATGATATATAGCTAAACTCTCGTTCGTTACTATTGATCAAATTACGTGCTGGTTTTCTACCCGGAAGTAGAATGTAAACAACAAGGAGATTCGGTCTATTGGCATCAGTTAACAAGGTCTGTTTATAAATGGCAGTAGCACGGCCCCCTACTCACTGTAGCTGTATATGTTTAATATAAACCTGTGTATCTGAACAGCTTAGTATTGAATGCACAATCATATGGTACCAGGCCCTGTTTAATATAAAACACAACTTTATACCATATAGATGGTCCCTGCTCCACCTTTCCATCAGTTTGGCCTGTGTTCCGTAGCGGCAACAGTAGTACTACTAAACCAGGACATAAAGTTTTAAAGGCACAATATTATCCCACAGATCCTTGAAACAGCCTTCTTTCAGCACAGACAGACCTTGCCAGCTCTAAAAGTCATGTCTTGACCTCTTTGGGATGAATGCTGAAGGACATGTTTTGAAGCAGGAGGTTACACCTCTCTCTGTAAGGCCTTTGCTCCTTTATCGCTGCCTCACTCCTCTGCAGCCAGTCTCTCATGCTCCCCTCTCTCCTGCAACGACAGCCTCCAGTGTTTACGCGTCACACTGCATGACTTATACATGAGGAGGCTGCTCTTTATTCATCTTCTGGAGTCCCAGTGCGTGAACGTGGCTCTCCGCCATCTGTATCACTGTATCACTGCCTCTTCTCTAACCTTGTGTGTGTGCGTGTGTGTGTGTGTGTGTGTGTGTGTGTGTGTGTGTGTGTGTGTGTGTGTGTGTGTGTGTGTGTGTGAGTATGTTCATAAAGAGATTGCGATCTAGCACAGCCACAAAAAAGATTTCTTTTCATTTCAATTCTTCTTTATTTTCCTGTTACATGCTGCATTGTTGCATGATTCGTTGGTCCAGACCTTGTTTCTCATCAGTATTGCACCCTCAGTTTCATGTTTTTCATTCCCTCATTGCTGGTGTTATTTAATATATAACCCATTTTCAAAGTGTGTTAATTACAGTCCGGTTTCCAAATATAGGAAATCTAAACAAGGATGCCAAACAAACCAACCACATAATACATTAGCACCACAGACCCAGATTACACCATTAAAACAAACACTTCTTAGGCTGTGATTGTTTAGATTCATAAAGACTGCAGTGTCTGCGCTGGTGCACTCCCACTAATGTCAGTCACTGGTCTGTTATTGATCCCTTTGAAACATAATAACCATGTTAATGCTATGACGTTTCACATTCCCATTAGCTCCTCCTGCAGGGTTAGGGTTGTAAACCGTCTTCTGTTACTTCCCTCTTCCTTGGCAGATTCCTACAAGTGATCTGTCTATACTACATCAAATAATTTAAATCCATTACAATGTAAAAAAGAAAAGAAATTATTTTCACTTTCCCGCCAGCTTTATGAAATAGGTGAAAATCCTCCACCTCTAGGACCATAATAATACATTTTATTTATTTTAGGCGCCTTTCTAAACACTCAAGGACACCGTACATGAAGTCTTTTATCAACATAACATTACAGTTTATTTCTCTGATGTTAATTGTTTTTTAATCCATCTCTCTTTTCCTCTTCAGAGATGAAATAGAACAAACAGTGCGCATGTGACAAGTGATCATTGATCTCATTAATCCATTTTGTCAGTGGGTTATAAAGAGGAAAATGTGAGATAAGTGTGTCTTTGAGGGACCTTGTTGCTGTAAATAAAGACGTTGTTTCAACAAATGGTAATAGTGTTATTTCCTATAAGTTAGTTTGTTCCTAAACTGCCCCTAAAACTTCATATTATGCATACAAATGAAATGAAATTGAAATTTAAAATTGATATTATTTACATTTAGCCACACAGACATACAGTTTTCTTCAACAGTGACTTGCCTCATGAAACCCTGTAAAACATTAAAACTGACACCTCGTATAACACCAGTTTATTCAAAAGACAAATGATAATAGGCAAGGCAAGTTTATTAGTACAGCCCATCTTTACAAACAGTTGGTCTCAAAGGGATTTACACAGCATCATAACAACACCATCTTCCCTTAGACCCTCACAGCAACTGAGGAAAAACTCCCAAGAAACAAAACAGGAGAAACCTCAGGGTGAGAGACAGGAGGGATCCCTCACCCATGCAGTATGTTGAGTACAGGCAAGAAAACAGTTTACAACATGGAATATGGAATATGGAATAAGATGGAAACACTGGCTGGCAGGCTGGCAGGAGGTGATGCAGGTGGCGGTTGGTGCAGAGGCATGGAGCTCTACAGAAGGAAAACACAGAGTGGGAGACACCAAGACCAAACAAGACAATAAGCTCGTCCTCCAGGGAAGCGGTACACTCACCTGCCGAGGTTCCACGTCCCATATTGTAATCTTATTGTCCTCCATATTCATGATCACCATTACTGAGACAGACAGAGCTGTGGACTGCCTTTTGTATATGAATCATTTTATTTCAAGTATTTTCCATTGTGACGTGACACATCATGTTCTATCTGACTTGTTTACCAGCACACAATGATGAATTACAATCCATCTAGTAGAGAACTCAATGAGACTTCTAATGGGGGAAAAAATAGTAATGGTCTGCCAGGAGCATCATTCTTCAACCCGCAAAAATAGTTATCACAATAAGCTGCTTGTACGAGTAGCATGTTGTCATAACGTTTATTGCAGAGAGGAAATGACACACTTCACACCCAAGGTAGAATAAATCCACTGTTAAAGGTCTTTTTGTATTGATTTTAATTTCTGGAGATCAGATGATTAGATTAGGGAGACCCCCTACTACATGTATTGTATCAAATTGTATTTTATATTAAACTGGGCCCAGTGTAACATATCAACATACCTTGTTATTGTGCATTCAATATGTCATGAATCTGTGTCCCAGTGTTTTCTCCCCTCCCCCGTGTCTGTCTCCCTCTCTCCTCGGAGCAGGTCTAATGAGGCGACACACCTGTTCTCCATCTCTCATCAGCCACAGTCCAGACCGGTCTCTCCAGTCACTCTGGAGTAGCCTCGCATCACCTGGTGTCAGTTACCTCCCAATTAGTCTGCATTCTGGTTCCTGTCTGTAGCGGATACCGAAATCACCAAATTCACCAAAATAAAAGTATTCACCAACATAAAACTTATAAAATAAACATTAACTTGTAATACAATAAAAGCAAAATGTTAACTTAATGGCTCGGGGACTTTCTTGTAAATTATATTCCTTAAATTAAAGAGTTTTACCGCATTTTATTAGCTTGGTGCTTTTATTTTGAAGGAAAGGTCTGTCTCTCTCGCCCTGGATCCGTTTCCTACCAAAACAGCGAGTCAACGGCCCCAGACTACTCTGGAGTCACTCCTGAGTGTCGCATTTGGGTCCCTCCCTCAGTTGTCAGTTATAACCATAGACTGTAAAAAGAATGGACGTAGCGTTCGTGACGTCACCCACTGGTTTTGGGGAGTCGTTTTTGTGACTCCAACATGGCGGCCTGAACAGCGCCATGTTGGATTGGCCGGCCGAGAACCCGCCCACTGGCCTCGAAGCAGCTGTCCACGGAGCTGCTCGGACCTGTCACTCAACGTTTCTGCGCCCTGATTGGCCAGAGTTTTAACCTAATAACAGTAAAACGGTAAAGTTAAAAAAAATTTCAGGGGGGTAGAAACTATCGATTGAGACCAAAAACCGTTCTGACACCAGGCTTTGATCATGTTTACTGAGGATGTAAAGTCGGTGATTTTAACATGGGGGTCTATGGAGAATGCTCCTTTCTGACACCAGCCCCCAGAGGAAGAAGAGGGGATTGCAGTTTGTTGAACGAGGAAGTGACTTCACTTCTCAACCGACAACTGCCCCCTTGGTTACGACACAATAGCTATTCAAATAATAGCTACACAGGTTCATATATTCATGTTTTTATTTTAAATTATTTATATCATCAAGGTATATCTATAATGCATATCTTGTTACAATAACTGATACCAATGCCAATATTGACACTGTCTGTCAATTGCATGATAATTATGCAGACAAGCTATTCAAATTGTTTTTAATAATTTGTTTTAAACATAAATGTGGAAACAAAAATGAGTGATGGTCTATTAGTGCCACTGCCATGCATAAAACAACCGGCTATTTTTTGCATACAATACTGAGCTATTAAAAAACTTGAGGAATTCATGTTGTAATTTTAATTTAATTCTAATCAAACATTTCCTGACGCCCCTGCAGTACAGTACCTCCGTGGACCCCCTGCTGAAGACCTCTGGATTAGATAATAATCTCCTCTGTTGGGGGTGTGTGTGTGTGTGTGTGTTGGTCAGGAGGGGGGCGGGGCTGGAGTTAACGACCTGCACACCTGACATTAATCAAGCCTCATCAGCCACCTACTCACCTGACAGGGTGAAGGACAGTTTGAGGTAAAAACTAATCAGTGAGAGTAGTGGTGGCTGTACCACACTGACCCAACCTTCATATTTATTAATAATATTTATATGATATACATACCAGGTCCAGCATCCGCCACCAACCAATGGAGTTTGTTTGTAGTAAGGACATGCAGAGTTATGGACCTAAAACTCTTCCCACCATCAATCTGCCAAATTAAAGCAGAAGTAAGCGATATGTTTGTGTTAATCTAAGTCTTAAATAGTTGTATCTTCAGACAGCAATCACTTCTATAGAGTGTTTGGTCTGAAACACGGGTCTGTCAGTCACTCTGCTCTGCTCTGAGCCCAGGAGAAAACTTTCCTTGTATCCTACAACCTTTATCCAATGAGGAGAGAGAACGGCATGAAGGGCTGTGTGTGCAGGGACGAGGACCAATAGATCCATGACGAGGGCGGGGGCTGCTAACTCCATCGGCTGACAAGACGTTATGGTGCGTTCAAGGCAACTCGTAACTGGTGTTTTTCCGACCTGTGAAGTGGTACCAGTTCGATCTGGTACGAGTTCACGGGTCAGAAGTTACGAGTGGCCGTTATAGTGACTTTCACAGGTAAAACAGGTCGGAGAAACACGAGTGGGTTGCCTGGAACGCTACAAAGTCGTAAGTCGTGACTTGAAGCTGTAATTTACGGTTTCAAAAGCCTGCCTGGAACGCAGCATTAGCCAAAACGACCGGACCACTTACTTCTGCTTTAATATTAGACAGAGACCAAATGCATTTTCTCTCACAAACAGATGTGTTTTTAGTCCACCATAGTAACGCACCAGCAGACCATGGGTCAAATGGTCAGCTGCAAAGGATCAACAATCAATCAATCAATCAAAAAAAACAAACATCTATCCACCGATCAACAACCTTTAACCAGTCAGGTAGCTATATTCTTATAAATGGTACTATAGGAGGCAAAAGACCTCCTCAGGGATGGGGGAGGGAAGAGACCTTTAAAAAAATTAAAAAAAAATGGCTGCTACCTTTATAGATGATCATAAATATATATATATATATGATCATAAATATATATATATTTTTTTTCTTTTGAATAAGAAGAAATAAATACTAAGGAAATGATTCAAATCAAATTGTCCTTCATATGGACTGGTGTCCCAATTTCAACCATGAATTTCTACTCATAAATTATGATGTTTACGCTGCACATGTTATGTATAATTCATGATATTTATCTGAATGGAAGAATTCAGATGATGCAACTGACCCCGACTCTGCAACATGGACCAGAAATTTCACTAATTAAGCCCAAGCACCAAGGGACCCTATTGAAATTCCTCTTGTTCGTTATTGTCCTTGGCTCAAAGAAATGATTAGCATGTTTCAGGGCCTAAGCATGCTTAAAAAGAACCAAAAACAGGACACTCCGCACATGCATCTGAGTGTCCTTTCTGTGAAACATTGTACAATAACCTTATTTTTTAATTTTTGTAGCCCTTATTGTATAGATAGATAGATACCATCTATTTATTGAGCGCTTTATTTTTTAGTATTTATCTGTGTTTTTATAGAGCCATGTTCATAATTTCGTTCTGCACTGCAGCACATAGGTATGGGAATATAGATCAGTAGTGTCCTATCATATCATACATGCCCAAAAATCCGTACAACCAAGGAGTCCTCTGACCGCTCACTGTGATGAGAGCTCTGAATTAGTGTCTGTGAAAACCACTGATTAAATTCCACCCTGTCTGCTGTTTACAAGGAGCTGGGTTTTAAATGTGCTCCATTTTCACGTCACTTTCAGCTGTCATTAGCTGCCCTCTCGTGACTTGATTTCACACCTGCGTGGAGCTCATGCATGATGCCAGCGTGCCTATTTTTATCTGCAGATTCCCTGTAACGAACAGCAGATGATAGACCTGATGGGGCCGTGGCCTGACCGTGGGGGGTGTGATTGAGGTCACAAACGGCACAGGCGTAGCATGAGCATCCTGTAGGAGCACGACGCAAACTGTTCCTCTCACATGATTAGGTTTTGCCTCACTGACTGAGCAATGCTGCACACATACAAAGATTTTATAGCTGTTGCTGTGTCGACCTACAGTGCCTTTCCTTCCTACGATGGACACTTCAATTAATCAGTAAGGCTTCAATGCAAAGGAGGCGGAGCCAACAGGGGATTCACTATGTAACCAGAGGGCTGCAGAAGGGCCACCCAACTTAAGCTTTCTATACTGTTGCCATGACAATATAGTGTAAAGGCGATACACTGTCCAAAAGAGGCTATACGGAGTGTGAGGAATTCAGTTTCAAATTACGAAGGGGGCTTTCTTGTTACTTGGAGGGCTGTCATGAATAAAAGACCTTGATGTATTTCACAGACATTTCTCTCTTCTATCCATGCAGTGCTTGTTTCATCTTTGGGATGAGTCTGCCTGTGTAAATGAAGTACATTGCTTGTCATTCAGTGATATAATGACTCACCATCCACTGCTCCTCCCGGCACAATTAAAGGTCATCCCTCCACTGGCGTCGCATTCGCTCATTGGAATACAAAGACGTGCTGGAAAACTTGTCTCATCTGCCTACCAAGGTGTCTTTAAAGAGATATTTCACTGCAGCAGAACAGTGCTACTAATTTCTTTTTGTCATTGAATATCAGAATATATTCCAATATATTCAGTAACGTCATGTTATCAGAGGCTGTTTCATGCACCCTCTGCTGTTCATTCCAGGTAGTTCAGGAAAGAGCTTTGTCCACATGGAGACAGAACCTGTGTAAGATTGCCCAACTGTATTTGTGTTTAACAAAATAGGAAATTAAACACCAAAGTAAATCTTATTGAATAATATTTTTCAATACCAAATATTATAGTAGAACAGCTTTCTCAAGCAGTTTGCATGCACTTTCATTATCACGCAATGTTTTGAATGTATTCGGCAAAACACAAATCTATCATTTAACTACAGGATTGCAGTGAGATCAATCTAGATTAAAAAAAATAAATAATAATGTATGCCCAGTACTAATATA
>NC_140920.1:29565942-29587877 GCF_045865225.1 Trachurus japonicus | reverse complement strand
CCAAATCACCTGAAACTAGCTCCTAAAGTTGTTTCAGTGGACTTTCACTAAACATATAAACACTAAAGGAATATTTCACTAGTCCGACCTTAACCACGCCCACAACTTACCAACGGAACCGCCCACAAACTCCTAATTGGTGGTCCTACCCCCACTATATCGACACACCAGGAACACTATGACACCCACCCACGTGTCACTAAACTACCTTCCTATCCTGAGATAATCATGCAACTTCCGGACCGGAAGTTGGTGGGGCCTAAAGACGCACACCAAACGAAAGCCCATGCCGTGGTTGAGGGGGGTAGATGCTTAGTTTCATGTCTCTACGACCTTCCTATCAACAGTTATATCCATCCGTGGTTCTAACGAACCACGATCGTCGAAAACCCCCTAACCTAACCCAACTATAAAATACCCAAACCCTAAGCCCGAACCCTAATAACACTAAACCCTAACCCTAACCCTAACCCTAACCCTACCCCATCCCTAACCCTAACCCTAACCCTAACCCTAACCCACAACCCTAACCCTACCCCTATCCCTCGCCCTAACCCTAACACTAACCCTAACCCATGCCCATAACTTTTCAAAGGAATGTCCTACCGACATGCTTACGGTCTCAATCGAAAGGGGAGGTGGGCCGATCTTGGGGGGGTAGCCGGAAGTCTCAAGACTCTCACATGCACACAGGAAAATGAGCCGACATTTTCAAAAAGTTGCACTCTAACCTAAAGATCCTATAAGTTACTTAACAAAATGGTTTTTTGCTGAAAACTCCGCCCCCGCTGTATGTCGTAGGAGGTCGGGGCAGGTATCAAACGATCCGTCCTATGACGAGGCGCATCTGTAATGTGTCCTCCTATTTTCGATCAGACGCTCCTAACAAAAGGTAATTCAAAAAGGTCTAATCCACCAGGGTCTAATCATGGTTAACACCCCTGTTCCTAACCCTAACCCTAACCCTAAAGTGGCACTCTTCCTATATCCTAACCCTAACCACCCTAACCCAGATCAAAAAGAATCAACGTGGATATTACCCCTATACCTATGCCTGGACATTTCAGTTTTTACTAACCTTAACCACTCCCTGGCACATGCTGGACAACTGGACTCGTGCCTAAACATAAACCACTCGGGCCATTTTACACAATGACCGCAAAACACACTTCTCGCGATATCTGACTACCAGGGTAATGTCCCACTGACCCAACACCCCAGTCCAGGCACTTGTCTACTCGAGACCCATCTGTAGAATACCCAACATAGACCCAATTTCACGACCATCACAAACACATCCGTTCGGGGACCAATCAAGTTCATAATCGCCCTGAAACAAATAGAGGTCAACTTTCCTGGGGACCGCCCACCCATACATTGACACTCAAACACTTTGAACACTTTACACATCCATGCATTCCTATTGGGTGATTATCATAGGCCCATAACTTTTTCATAGGAAGGTCATAGAGACTTCTTTCCGGTCTCTATCGATCGGGCTGCGTCGATAATGGGGGGGTAGGCGAGAGTTCTCAACAAATGATCACTTAAGGGAAAAAATGAGCCCTCAAAAAACTCTGAAAAATACCCCTTTTTTTTGCCAATAACTTTTCATATGAATGTCCAAGAGACTTGCTTCCGGATCTCAATCGAAAGTGCGTGGCCGATAATGGGGGGGTAGCCGGAGATCACAAGTCACTCACATGACCACAGTAAAATGAGCCGACATTTCAAAAGTGGCACTCTTCCTATAACCTCAACCTAACCCTAACCCTGATCAAAATGAACATCGTGGTATATTACCCGCTATACCTATGGCCTGGACCTTTCCGTTAAACTAACCTTAAACCCTCCCATGCACAAGCTGTGACACGTGGACTCTTGCCAAAACTTAACCACTCGGGCCATTTTTCACTATGTCGCAAAACACACTTCACGCGATATCTGACCAGGGGGAATGTCCCCCTGACCCAACACCCCATTCCAGGCACTTGACTACTCGAGACCTCACTGTAGAAACCCAACATGACCAAATTCCACGACCATCACAATCACTTCCGGTCGGGGACCAATCATGTTCAGAACCGCCTGAAACATATAGTGGTTCATCTTTCCTGGTGACCGCCCACACCATACAAAGACACTCAAACACTTTGAACAATATACCACTCCATTCATTCCCTATGTGGGATTTTCATTTGGCCCATAACTTTTCATAGGAAGGTCCTAGAGACTCCATTCCCTGGTCTCTAACGATCGGGCGTCCGTCGATACATGGGGGGGTAGGCGGAGTCCTCAACTAATGAGCACTTAAGGGAAAAAATGAGCCCTCCCAAAAAACTCTAAAAAATACCCCATTTTTGCCCATAACTTATTCATAGGAATTGTCCTAGAGACTTTGCTTCCGGTCTCAATCGAAAAGGGGCGTGGCCGAAAAATGGGGGGGTAGCCGGAGTCTCCAAGTCTCTCACATGCTCCACAGGAAAATGAGCCGACATTTCAAAAGAGCCACTCTTCCAATATCCTATAATTACTATACAAAAAGGTTTTTTGCTGATAACACCGCCCCTGAATGTCCGAGGAGGTCGGGGCTGGTATCAAACGATTCCGTCTATGACGAGGCGCAATCTGATAAGGTGTCCATCCTTTATTTTCGATCATAAAACGCTCCTATCAAAAGTTATTCAAAAATGTCTAATCCTCCAGGGTCTAATCATGGCTAATACCCCTGTTCCTAACCCTAACCCTAACCCTAACCCTAACCCTAACCCTAACCCTAACCCTAACCCTAACCCTAACCCTACCCTAACCCTAACCCTAACCCTAACCTTCAAGGAGACACCCAACATGTGGCCCGCGGACCTTCCTGGGCCGAGATATGGACACTTCCGGTCCGACTTTATTCTCCAAGAATAATTGGAAAGTTGCCTGATTCGTGCCTCCCGAAGTGCTTTCCTCACTTTCCCATAGCATTGAGTAACACTTAGAACAATTTTCACTCAATGTATTGCCTATGGGCCATTTTCCCATTGGCCCATAACTTTTGATAGGATGGACGTAGAGACTTTGTTCAGGTCTCTATCGAAAGTCCCCCGCCCCCGAAAATGGGGGGGTAGCCAAAAATCTCGATGACGTTCACACCAAATAGCCTTCCAATGAGCCACAATGCTTGTATTTTTTACCCATGATCCTTTGCTCCAATCCCGGAAAAGACGCCACCAGCGTGCTTCAGCGCACCGAACACTCACTAGGGACATGTCTATCTCCCATCTAGCCCATCGGTAAAGTAGTTTGAGCCCTAAAATCTCCGACTTGGTACTCATCCCTTATCCACTAAACCCTAACCCTAACCCAAGCGCACCGAACACCTCACTAGGGACATGTCTATCTCCCATCTAGCCCATCGTGAAAGTAGTTTGAAGCCTAAATCTCGACTTGGAAACTCATCCCTTATAGCCCTAAATAAAAATAAAAAAAAAAATAAAAAAAAAGACAAAAAAAAAAAAATAACAAAAGACAAAACAAATCCCTAGTTTTGAGCCTAAAACAACTGACTTTGGTACTCATCCCTTATACCTAACCCTATCTCTCTACTACCTTCCCCTCGATGATGATCAAAATGATCGATCGTGGTATATTAACCCCTAATAACTAACCCTAACCCTAACCCTAACCCTAAAAACCCTAACCCTAACCCCCTAACCCTAACCCTTCCTCAGGCCCTGGACACACATGAGGAATGTGTACAAAGAGGCCCAATTGGTCCGGCACAGATGTAAAATCTCTCTTTTTAACAACAAATCTTTTTCTTGCCCTAAAGTTAGGACCAATTTGGAACCACACCTAAATTCAACCTTTGACCTCTTACTCCAATTTGATCTTCTTCCGCTAAATTCCATTGTCATTCCAATTAAATCCCAATCCAAACCAAAAAATCCTACTAGTTTACCCCAATTCCCAAGCCCACGATCTGAAACTTTGATCTGCAACTCCTTATTTAATTTTTAAAACCTCATCTCATCAGCTGAGTATGACCCTAAGTCCTTAAAGTCCTTAGTACAGGGAAATAGTCCTAAGGGTTATGACATTTACCCACATAAATAAAGCAAAATAAAAATCTGCCTAAGACGGTCTTGGTTGGTCCCAACGCAGCGTGCATATCAGACGAAGGGAAACGGAGACTCAAGCTCCAATGGATCTAGGAAATTAAAAGTCAAATAAAGGAAAATGCAGCATGTAAAAGAACAAGGATAATAGGAAAGGTGAGAAAAGGGAAAGGAGCAAGATTCAAGAATTTGAAAGGAAGGAAGGAACAGGGTGGAAGAAAGAATATCATAATTTACAGACCTTTAATTCAACACAATACGGTGTTGACGTAACGATTTAGGCTACGATGTGAGGTACAATACGGTACTGATGAGGTGTGTATATAAAGTGACATCACAAGGCATACAGCCTGTGCTCACTTCACTGTAGGATCAGCTGCCTGAATGAAGGCTTGATAGAAGCCTGAAACGTTGCAACGCTGATCTACATTAAAGACTTGTCAGTCCTCATAATTTTTTAGAAACCCCAACCACTTTTTAGTGGTGGGGAAAATAAAATTATTTGAAATATCTGTTCTAGCAACCCCACAACTGTCAAGGGTGGTCTGGGCCTTGGGGACTTTGAGAGTGCTTTGGCGTCCGAGTATGTATGAGTGCACTTCGTTTGAGTAGAAGTCCTCCCGGCCTTTCGGCCTACGACATCACTCGGACAAAACCTACTTAACCTAACCCTAACCCTGAATCGTGCTCCTCTAATGATGGTTTTCCTGGACTTTCACTAACATATAGTAACACCTTTAGGAAAAGTTTCACTATCCGACGCCAAACCACGCCCACCAACTTTACCAACGGTAACCGCCCACAAAACTCCTAATTGGTGTCTACCCCCACTATATCGACTTCACCAGGAAACACGATGACACCACCCACTTGTCCCTCTACCCACCCTTTCCGTTTCCTTGAGATAATCATGCTACTTCCGGACCGGAAGTGGTGTGGTGGCCTAATGACGGCACACCAATCTGAAAGCCCCATGCCGTGGTTTGAGGGGGTAGAGCTTAGTTTTCATGTCTCTACGACCTTTCCTAACAACAGTTAATAACCTCGTGGTTCAACGGAACCACGATTCGCGAAAACCCCCTAACCTAACCCTAACCCATAACACACTATATCAGACCACACATGAACACGATGACACCACCCACGTGTCCTCTACCCAGCCTTCGTTTTCCCTTGAAGATCAACTCATTCAACTTGCCGGACCGGAAGTGGGTGGGGCCTAATGACGCACACCAATCGAAAGCCCATGCCGTGGTTGAGGGGGGTAGAGCTTAGTTTCATGTCTCTACGACCTTCCTATCAACAGTTATATCCTCGTGGTTCAACGAACCACGATCGCGAAAACCCCCTAACCTAACCTAACCTATACCTATGCCTGGACATGTCAGTTTTACTAACCTTAACCACTCCCTGGCACATGCTGGACACTGGACTCTTGCCTAAACTTAACCACTCGGGCCATTTTTCACTATGTCGCAAAAACACACTTCTCGCGATAATCTTGGACCAGGGGAATGGTCCCCACTGACCCAAACCACCCCAGTCCATGCACTTGTCCTTACTCGAAGACCTCTCTGTAGATACCCAACATGAACCCAATTTCACGACCATCACAATCACTTCCGGACTGGGGACCAATCATGTTTCATAATCGCCTGAAACGTATAGTGGTCAACCTTTCCTGGGGACCACCCACCCATTACATAGTAACCCCTGTAGCATCTTAGGCGATATTTTCAAGGGCCGACATCCATTTAACATTGGAGTTCACTGGAAAGCGACAACTCGCGATATCTCCCCAACGTTAAGGTTAGGGAGAATGGTTGATATGTTCTAATGGATTCGTCTCAGCAAGACCATTCCAAAGGAGACACCCAACATGTGGCTCGCGGACCTTCCCTGGTGGCCGAGATATGGCCACTTCCGGTCCGACATTTCCGGCCCGTCTCCAAATCACCCTGATTCGTGCTCCTAAGTGGTTTCTGGACTTTCAACTAACATATGTTAACACATAGGTAAATTTACACTATCCGACCTAAACCACGCCCACAACTTACCAACGGTACCGCCCTCGAAACTCCCATAATTGGTTGTCTACCCCCACTATATCGACCACCCAGGAACACGAATGACACCACCCACGTGTCCTCTGACCACCTTCCGATTACCTGAGAAAATCATGCTACTTCCGGACCGGAAGTGTGTGGGGCCTAATGACGCACACCAATCGAAAAGGCCCAATGCCGTGGTTGGAGGGGGGTAGAGCTTAGTTTCATGTCTCTACGACCTTCCTATCAACAGTTATATCCTCGTGGTTCAACGAACCACGATCGCGAAAACCCCCTAACCTAACCCTAACCCTAACCCTAACCCTAATGACGCACACCAATCGAAAGCCCATGCCGTGGTTGAGGGGGGTAGAGCTTGGTTTCATGTCTCTACGACCTTCCTATCAACAGTTATGACCTCCGTGTTTCAACAACACAACGATCGCGAAAACCCCCTAACCTAACCCCCCCTAACCCTTCCTATGCCTGGACATGTCAGTTTTACTAACCTTAACCACTCCCTGGCACATGCTGGACACTGGACTCTTGCCTAAACTTAAACACTCGGGCCATTTTTCAACTATGTCGCAAAACACACTTCTCCGCGATAACCTGACCAGGGGAATGTCCCACTGACCCAACACCCCAGTCCAGGCCCTTGTCCTACTTCGAGACCTCTCTGTAGATACCCAACATGACCCAATTTTTCACGACCATCAAAATCACTTACGGTGCCTCGACCAATCCGTGTTTCAGAATCGCCTGGAAAAAAAAAAAAAAACGTATAGTGGTCAACATTCCTGGGACCACCCACCCATACATAAGTACCCTGTGGCACTAGGCGAGTTTTCAAGGGGCGACATCCATTTAACATTGGAGTCAAGTGGGAAAGCGACAACTCGCGGATAATCTACCCCAACGGTTTAAGGTTAGGGAAATGGTTGATATGTCTATGGATATTCGTCTTCAGCAAGACCCTTCAAGGAGACACCCAATAAGTGGCCTCGCGGACCTTCCTGGGCCGAGATATGGCCACTTCCCCGGACCGATCATTTTCCGGCCCCGTCTCCAAATCAGCCTGATATCGAGCTCCTAAGTGGTTTTCTGGACTTTCACTAACATATGTAACACTTAGGAAAAATTTCACTATCCGACCTAAACCACGCCCACAACTTACCAACGGTACCGTGCCCACAAACTCCTAATTGGTGGTCTACCCGTGCCACTATATCGACCACCAGGAACACGATGACACCAACCCACGTGTCCTCTACCACCTTCCGTTCCTGAGATAATCATGCTACTTCCCGGACCGGAAGTGGGTGGGGCCTAATGACGCACACCAATCGAAAGTCCCATGCCGTGGTTGAGGGGGGTAGAAGTCTTAGTTTCATGCCCTCCTACGACCTTCCTATCAACAGTTATATCCTCGTGGTCAACGAACCACGATCGCGAAAACCCCCCTAACCTAACCCTAGCCTCAAACCCCTAACCTAACCCTAACCCTAACCTCTAACCCTAACCTTATATAATTAATTGAAATATAACGTAACCCTAACCGCTCAACCCTAACCCTAACCCTATAAAAGGACCCTAACCCCTAAACCCTAACCCTAACCCTAACCCTAACCCCTAACCACAACCCTAAACCCTAACCCTAACCTTTGCCCAAATACTTTTTCATAGGAATGTCCTAACAGACTTGCTTTCCGGTTCTCAATCGAAAGGGCGTGGCCGATAATGGGGGGGGTAGCCGGAGTCTCATGTCCTCTCCACAATGCTCACAGGAAAATGAGCCGACATTTTCAAAAGTGGCACTTCTTTCTATAATCCTATAATTACTAGACAACAAGGTATTTTTTTGCTGATAACTCCGCCCCTGAATGTCGTAGGAGGTCGGGGCTGGTATCAAACGATCCGTCTTGACGAGGCGCATCTGTAAGGTGTCCTCCTTTTTTCGATCAGACGCTCCTATCAAAAGTTATTCAAAAATGTCTAATCCTCCAGGGTCTAATCATGGTTAACACCCCTGTTCCTAACCCTAACCCTAACCCTTTCAAAAGTGGCACTCTTCCTATATCCTAACCCTAACCCCCTAACCCTGATCAAAATGATCATCGTGGTTATTACCCCTATACCTATGCCTGGACATGTCAGTTTTACTAACCTTAACCACTCCCTGGCACATGCTGGACACTGGCCCCTCTTTTGCCTAAACTGTAACCACTCGGGCCATTTTTGCACTATGTTACGCAAAACACACTTCTCGCGATATCATGACCAGGGGAATGTCCCACTGACCCAACACCCCAGTCCAAGGCACTTGTCTACTCGAGACCTTCTCTGTAGATACCCAACATGACCCCAATTTTCCACGACCATCCACAATCACTTCCGTCGGGGACCAATCAGTGATCAGAATCCGTGCCTGAAACATATAGTGGACCCAACTTTCCTGGGGACCAGACTCCACCCCATACCAAAGATCTACTCCAAACACTTTGAACAATTTTTCACTCCATTCATTCCTAAGTTGGATTTGTTGGCCTCGACATAACTTATCATAGGAAGGTCCTAGATAACTTGCTTCCGGTCTCTATCGATCCCGGGCTTACGTCGATAATGGGGGGGTAAGGCGTAGTCCTCAACTAATGAAGGCGACTTAATGGAAAAAATGAGCCCCTCAAAAAACTCTGAAAAATACCCCCTTTTTTTTGCCCATTAAACTTTTCATAGAATGACCTAGAGACTTTTTGGCTTCCGGTCCCCTCAATCGAAAGGGGCGTGGCCGATAATGGGGGGGTAAGCCGGAGGGTCCTCAAGAAGCCTCTCACATGCCTCACAGGAAAATGAGCCGACATATCAAAAGTGGCACTCTACCTATATCCTAGTAACCCTAAACCCTAACCCTGATCAAAATGAATCATCGAGTTATTACCACCTATATCCTATGCCTGGACATGTCAGTTATTATACATAACCTTAACCACTCCCTGGCACATGCTTGACACTGGACCTCTTGCCTAAACTTAACCACTCGGGCCATTTTAATCACTATGTCGCAAAACACACTTCACGCGATATCTGACCAGGGAAATGTCCCACTGACCCAACAACGCCCAGTCCCCAGGCACTTGTTCCTACTCGAGACCTCTACTGTAGATACCCAACATGACCCAATTTCACGACCATCACAATCACTATCCGGTCGGGGACCAATCATGTTCATAATCGCCTGAAACATATAGTTGGTCAACTTTCCTGGGGACCGCCCACCCATACATAGACACTCAAACACATTGAACAATTTTTCACTCCATTCATTCCTATGGGGGATTTTCATTGGCCCATAACTTTTTCATAGGAAGGTTCCTTAGAGAACTCCATTCCGGTCCTACTATCGATCGGGCGTCGTCGATAATGGGGGGTTAGGCGGAGTCTCAACTTAATGAGCCACTTAAGGTGGAAAAAATGAGCCCTCCAAAAAACTCTGAAAAATACCCCTTTTTTTGCCCATAACTTTTTCATAGGAATTGTCCTAGAGACTTGGCTTCCGCCTCGAATCGAAAGGGCGTGGCCGATAATGGGGGGGTATCCCGGGTCTCAAGTCTCTCACATGCTCACAGGAAAATGAGAGCCGACATTTCAAAGAGTGGCACTCTTCCTATATCCTATAAAGTACTAGACAAAATGGTTTTTTTGCTGGATAACTCCGCCCCTGCAAATGTCCTAAGGAGGTCGGGGCTGGTATCAAAACGATACCGTCCCTTGACGAGGCGCATCTGTAAGGTGTCCTCCTTTTTTCGATCATGACGCCTCCTATCAAAAGTTATTCAAAAATGTCTAATCCTCCAGGGTTCCTAATCATGGCTAATAACCCCTGGTTCCTAACCCTAACCCTAAAATACCCAAACACCCTAGAACCCTAACCCCTAACCCTAACTCTAACCCTTAACCCTAACCCTCACCTAACCCTTAACCCTAACCCTTAACCTTCAAGGAGTACACCCAGCACCATGTTGGCGCCGCGTGACCATCCTGGGCCGAGTTAAGGACACTTCCCGGTCCGACTTTTCCAAAGAAATGAAATTGCCTGATTCGTGCCTCCCAAGTGCATTTCCTCACTTTTCCCAATACATTAGTAGACACTTTAGAAAACACAATATTCAACTCATGTATTCCTATGGGCCATTTTTCATCTGGCCCATAACTTTCTTGATATGATTTAACGTAGAGTACTTGGTTCCGTGTCTCTATCGAAAGCCCGCCCCGAAAATGTGTGGGGTAGCCAAAATCTCGTTGACGTCCAACACCAATAGCAGCTTCCAATGAGCCACAATGCTTTGTATTTTATAAATACCCATGAATCCTTTGCTCCAATCCCTGGGGAAAAAGGTGAAAAAAAAGTGAGAGAAAAAAAAAAAAAAAAACAGGGAAAAAAAATGAACGCCACCAGCGTGCTCAGCGCACCGAACACTCACTAGTGACATGTCAATCTTCCCATCTAGCCCAAACGGGAAAAAGTCAGTTTTGAGCCTAAATCTCGACTTGGTACTCATCCCTTATACCTAACCCTAACCCTAACCCAGCGCACCGAACACTCACTAGGGACATGTCTATCTCCCATCTAGCCCATCGGGAAAGTAGTTTGAGCCTAAATCTCGACTTGGTACTCATCCCTTATACCTAACCCTAGTTTGAGCCTAAATCTCGACTTGGTACTCATCCCTTATACCTAACCCTATCTCTCTACGACCTTCCCTCGAGGATGATCAAAATGATCATCGTGGTTATTACCCCTATACCTAACCCTAACCCTAACCCTAACCCTAACCCTAACCCTAACCCTAACCCTAACCCTTCCTCTGGCCTGGACACACATGAGGATGTGTACAAGAGGCCCATTTGGTCCGGCACAGTTGTATTTCTCTTTTAACAACATATCTTTTTCTTGCCCTAATGTTAACCAATTTGGAACCAGCACCTAAATTCAACCTTTGACCTCTTACTCCAATTTGATCTTCTTCGTCTAAATTCATTTCATTCCAATAAAATCCCTATCCAAACCAAAAAATCCTACTAGTTATTATCCCCCAATTCCCAAGCCCAGCGATCTGAAACTTTGATCGTGCAACTCCTTATTTATTTTTATGACCGTCATCCTACATCAGCTGAGTATATACCCAAAGTACTTTAAAGTCCTTAGTACAGGGAAATAGTCTAAAGTTAATGACATTGTACCCACATAAATAAAGCAAATAAACTCGCCTTACGACGTGTTTTGGTTAGGTCCATGGGCCGCAGCCCGTTGCAATATCAGACGCAGGAATCGGAGACTCAAGCTCAATGGATCCTAGGAATTAAAAGATCAGAATAAAGGAAAAGCAGCTGAAAGCGAACCAAGATAATAGGAAAGGGAAAAAGGGAAGGAGGCCAAGTCAAGGATTGAAAGGAAGGAAGGAACAGGGTGGAAGAAAGAAATAATCATAAATAAAGACCTTTACATTCAATCACAATACGGTGTGACGTAAGACGATTAGGTACGATGAGAGGTACAATTAGGATACTGTGAGGGTATATAAGTTGACTCACACGGCATACAGCCTGTGCGTCACTTCACATGTAGGATCAGCTGCCTGATGGAGAGGCTTGATAGAAGCCGAAACGTTGCAACGCTGATCAACATTTAAAGACTTTGATGTCCTTAAAATTTTTGAAACCCCAACCACTTTTTGTGTGTGGGGAAATAAAATATATATTGAAATAATCTGTGCCTACAACACCACATCGTCATGGGTGGTTCCCATGGCCTGGGTGACATGAGGTTGTGTCGGTCCGAGTATGGGAGAGTGCACTTCGAATTGAGTGATGTGCATCCTTTCCGCCCGGTCCTTCGGCCTACGACATTCACTCCGGACCAAAACCTTCTAACCTAGACCCCTAACCTTGAGTCGATGGCTCCTACGTGGTTTCATGGACTTTCACTAACATATGTGAACACTTAGGAAAATTACACTATCCGACCTAAACCACGCCCCACAACTTACCAACGGTACCTGCCCACAAACTCCATAATTGGTGCCTACCCCCTCCTAAAATCGACCACCAGGAACACGAAGAAGCAACCACCCACGAGTACTCTACCACCGTTACCGTTTTCCTGAGATAATCATGCTACTTCCGGACCGGAAGGTGGGTGGGGGCCCTAAATGACGCACACGCAATACTGAAAGCCCATCGCCGTGGGTTGAGGGGGGTAGAGCTTAGATTTCAAGTCTCCTACGACCTTCCTATCAACAATGTTATTATCCTCGAGGTTCAAACGAACCACGAGTCGCGAAAACCCCCTAACCTAACCACTAACCCCCTAACCCACTATAATCGACCCACCAGGAACAGCTATGACTACCACCCACGTGTCTCTTAACCACCTTCCGTTCCTGAGAAAATCATGCAGACTTTCCGGACCGGAAGTGGTGAGGGTCCCTAAGTTGACCGCAACTACCAATCGAAAGCCCATGCCGTGGATTGAGGGGGGTAGAGCTTAGTTTTTCATGTCTCTACGACCTTCCTATCAACAGTTATATCCCTCGTGTTTCAACGAACCACGATCCGTGCGAAACACCCCCTAACCTAACCTAACCATATACCTATGCCTGGACATGTCAGAGTAGTTACTAACCTTAACCACTCCCTGGCACATGCTGGACACTGGACTCTTGCCTAAACTTAACCACTCGGGCCATTAGTTCCACTATGTCGGCAAAACACACTTCTCGCTGATATCTGACCAGTGGAATGTCCCACTGACCCCAAACACCCAATGTCCCAGTGCACATGTCTACTCGAGACCTTCTCTGTAGAATACCCGAACATGAAACCACCCAATTTCACGACCTATCACAATCACTTCCGGTCGTGGGGACCAAACATGTTCAGAATCGCCCTTGAAAACGTATAGTGTTGACAACTATTCCTGGGTGACCACCGCACCCATACATAGTACCTCCTGTGGCACTTAGGCGATTTATTTCAAGGGCGAACATCCATTTAAAACATTGGAGTCAATGGGAAAGGCGACAACTCGCGATATCTCCCCAAACGGTTTAAGGTGTAGGGAAATAGTTTGATAGTTGTACCTAATGGATTTCGTCTCAGCAAAGACCTTCAAGGAGACACCCAACGATGTGTGCTCGCGGACCTTCCAGGGCCGAGAATATGGCCACTTCCGGTCGGACATTTCCAGGCCCGAGCTTTCCAAATCACCATGTATTACCGTGCTCTCTAAGTGGTTTCTGGACGTTTCACTAAACTAGTGTAACACTTAGGAAAAATTCACTAATCCGACCTAAACCACGCCCACAACTTACCAACGGTACCGCCCACAAACTCCTAATTTAGGTGTCCTACCCCCACTATATCGGACCACCAGGAACACGATGACACCCACCCACGTTGTCTCTACCACCTTCCGTTCCTGAGATAATCATTGCTACTTCCGTACCCGGAAGTGGGTTGTGGGGCCTATATGACTCCACACCAATCGAAAGCCCATGCCGTGGTTGAGGGTGGTATAGGGGCTTAGTTTCATGTTCTCCTACGACCTTCCTATCAACTAGTTATAACCCCGTGGGTTTCAACGAACCACGATCGCGAAAACCCCCTAACCTAACCCTAACCCTAACCCAAACTCCTAATGACGCACACCAATCGAAAGTCCCATGCCGGTGTTTGAGGGTTGATAGAGCTTGGTTTCATGTCTCTACGACCCTTCCAATTCAACAGTATATGACCTCGAGGGTTCAACGACCCACGATCGCGAAAACCCCCTAACTCCTAAACCCTAACTCCTTCCCTATGCCTTTTGGAACATGTCCAGTTTTGAACTAACCTTAAACCACTCCCTGGCACATGCTGGACACCCTTGGGGGACTCTATGCCTAAACTTAACCACTCGGGACCCATTTTTCACTATGTTCGCAAAACACCCTTCCTCGCGATATCTGACCATGGGCGAATGTCCCACTGACCCAACACCCCAGTCCATGTCACTTGTCTACTCGAGACCTCTCTGTAGATAGGCCCGCGGGGGGGGGGGGGGGGGGGGGGGGGGGCCACCCCAACATGACCCAATATTTCACGACCATCAAAATCACTTACGGTGCTCGACCAATCGGTGTTCAGAAATCGCTTGAAACGTATAGTGGTCAACTATTTCCTGGGGACCACCCACCCATAACAATAGGTACCCTGTGGCACTAGGCGATTTTTCAAGGGTGTACGATCATCCATTTTTAACATTGGAGCCAATGGGAAAAAGACGACAACTCGCGTACATCCACCCCAACGGTTAAGGTTAGTAGGAACATGGTTGATATGTCTAATGGCTTCGTCTCAGCAAGACCTTCAAGGAGACACCCAATATGCTGGCTCGCTGACCTTCCTGGGCCGAAGAATAATGGCCACTTTCCGGTCGACAATATCCGGCCCGTCTCCCAAATCACCACAAAATAACCTGAATGCGTGCTCCTAAATTGGTTTCTGGACTTTCACTAACATATGTAACACTTAGGAAAATTACACTATCCGACCTAAACCCACGCCCACAACATACCAACGGTACCGCCCACAAACTCCCTAAATGGTGTCTACCCCCACTATATCGACCACCCCAGGAAACAACGATGACACCACCCACGTGTCTCTACCACCATCCGTTCCTGAGATAATCATGCCTAACGTCTCCGGACCGGAAGATTGGGTGGGGCCTAAATGACGTCAAAACACCAATCGAAAGTCTCCATGCCGTGGTTGGAGGGGGGTTAGAGCCTTAGTTTCATGTCTCAACGGACCTTCCTATCAACAGTTATATCCTCTTGGTTCAACGAACCACGATTCTGTCGAAAACCCCGCCGTAGACCTAGAACCCTAACCCTAGAACCCAAACTCCTAATACCCTAACCCTAACCCTAACCCTAACCCTAAACCCTAAACCCTAACACCTAACCCCAACCCTAACCCAAACCTAACTCCTAACCCTAACCCCAAAACCTAACCTTAACTCCTAACCCTAACCCTAAACTCCAGCCCTAACCCATAGCCCATAACTTTTCATAGAAATGTCCTACAGACATGCTTCCGGTCTCCAATCGAAAGGGCGTGGCCGATAATGGGGGGTAGCCGGAGTCCTTCAAGTCTCTCACATGCACCACAAGGAAAATGAAGCCGACATTTCAAAATGTGGCATCCTCTTCCTATATACCTATAAGTACTAGACAAAATGTTTTTTTGCTGATAAACGTCCGCCCCTGAATGTCGTAGGAGGACGGGGCTTCGGTATCAAAACGTATCCGTCTTAGACGAGGCCGCATCTGTAAGGTGTCCCTCGCTTTTTTTCGATCAGACGCTCCTATCAAAAGTCTTATTCAAAAAATGTCTAAATCCTCCAGGGTCTAATCATGGTTAACACCCCTGTTCCTAACCCTAACCCTAACCCTTTCAAAAGTGGCACTCTTCCTATATCCTAACCCTAACCCCCTAAACCCTGAATCAAAAATGATCATCGTGGTTATTTAACCCCTATACCTATGCCTGGACATGTCAGTTTTAACTAACCTTAACCACTCCCCTGGCACATAGGCTTGGACCACTGGAACTTCCTGTGCCTAAACTTAACCACAAGTCGGGCGCATTTTTCACTATGTCGCAAAACACACTTTTCTCGCGATATCTGACCCAGTGGAATGTCCCACTGACCCAACACCCCAGTCCAGGCAGCTTGACATACTCGAGACCTCACAGTAGAAATACCCAACAAACCCAATTTCCACGACCATCAACAATCACATTTCCGGTCGGGGACCAATCATGTGTCAGAATCGCCTGAAACATATAGTGGTCAACTTTCCTAGGGGACCGCCCACCGCCATACATAGACTCCTCAAACACTTTAGAACAAATTTTCACTCCATTCATTTCCTAATGGGGGATTTTTCATTGCCCATAACTTTTTCAATAGGAAGGTCCCTAGAAGATTTGCTTCCGGTCTCTATCGATTCGGTGCGTCGGTCGATAATGGGGGGGTAGGCGGAGTACTCAACTAATGAGCACTTAAGGTGAAAAAAAATGAGCCCTCAAAAAACTCTGAAAAATACCCCCTTTTTTGCCCATAACTTTTACATAGGAATGTCCTAGAGACTTGCTTCGGTCTTCAATCGAAAGGGCGATGGCCCGATAAATGGGGGGGGTAGCCGGAGTCCTCACAGTCTCTCACATGCTCACAGGAAAATGAGCCGACATTTCAAAAGTGGCACTCTTGGCCTATATCCTAACCCTAACCCTAACCCTGAATACAAAACTGATCATCGTGGTTATTACCCCTAAACCTATGCCTGTGACATGTCAGTGTTTAACTAACCTTAACCACTCCCTGGCACATGCTGGACACTGGACTCTTGCCTAAACTTAACCACTCGTGCCATTTTATCACTATGGATCCGCCAAAAACACACTTCTCGCGATATCTGACCAGGGGAAATGTTCCCACTGACCCCAACACCCCAGTCCAGGCACATGTCTAACTCCGAGACCTCTCTGTAGATACCCAACATGACCCAAATTTCCACTACCATCACAATCACTTCCGGTCGGTACCAATCATGTATTCAGAATCGCCTGAAACATAAAGTGGTCAACTTTCCTGGGGACCGCCCGACCCATAACATAGACACCTCAAACACTTTGAACAATTTTTCCACTCCATTCATTCCTATGGGGGGATTTTTCATTTGGGCCCATAACTTTTCCCATAGGAAAGGTCCTTAGAGACTCCATTCCGTCTTCAAAGCGTGATCGTGGCGTGGTCGATAATGGGGGGGTAGGCGGAGTCTCACTAATGAGCACTTAAGGGAAAAAATGGAGCCCTCAAAAAACTCTGAAAAAATAGCCCCTTTTTTGCCCATAACTTTTTCAGTCAGGAATGTCCTAGAGACTTGCTTCCGGTCCTCAATCGAAAGGGCGTGGCCTGATAATGGGGGTGGTAGCCGGAGTCTCAACACGTCTCTCACATGGCTCACAGGAAAATGAGCTCGACATTTCAATAAGTGCACTCTTCCTATATCCTATAAAGTACTAGACAAAATGGTTTTTTTTTGCTGATAACTCCGCCCCCTGAATGTCGTATGAGGAGGTCGGGGCTGGTATCAAAACGATTCCGTCTTGACGAGGGCGCATCTGTAAGGTTGTTCCTCCTTTTATATCGAATCAGACCGCTCCTAACAAAAGTTATTCAAAAATGTCTAGATCCTCCAGGGTCTAATCATGGTCTAATACCCCTGTTCCTAACCCTAACCCTAACCCTAACCCCTAACCCTAACCCTAACCCTAACCCTAACCCTAACCCTAACCCTACCCTAACCCTAACCCTAACCCTAACCTTCAAGGAGACACCCAACATGTGGCCCGCGGACCTTCCTGGGCCGAGATATGGACACTTCCCTCGTACCGACCTTTATTATCCAAAGAAAGGAAATTGCCCTGATTCGTGCTCCACAAGTGCCTTTCCACGCACTTTCCCATAACAATAGTAACACTTAGAACCATTATTCACGTCCATGTTATTCCTATGGGCCAATTTTCATAGGCCCATAACTTTTGATAGGAATGACGTATAGACCTTGGATTCCGGTCTCTATCGGAAAGCCCGCCCCCGAAAATGGGGGGGTAGCCAAAATACTCGATGACGTCACACCACTAGCCTTCCACTGAGCCACACTGCTTGTATTTGTCCCCATGATCCTTTGCTCCACTCCCGGAAATGACGCCACCCAGCGTGCTCAGCGCACCCGAACACATCACTAGGGACAGTGATCTATCTCCCATCTAGCCCATCGGGAAAGGTAGTTTGAAGCCTAAATCTCGACTTGGTAAACTCATCCCTTATACCTAACCCTAACCCTAACCCATCGACACCGAACACTCACCAGGGACATGTCTATCTCCCATCTATGCCCATCGGGAAAGTAAGTTTGAAGCCTAAATCTCGACTTGGTACTCATCCCTTATAACCTAAACCCTAGTATAGAGCCTAAATCTCGGACTTGGTACTCATCCATTATACCTAGACCCAAATCTCTCAACGTACCTTCCCTCGAAGATGATCAAAATGATCATCGTTGGTTATTACCCCTATACCTAACCCCTAACCCTAACCCCCCTAACCCTAACCCTAACCCTAACCCCAAACCCAAACCCAAACCCATTCCTCTGGCCTGGAAACACACATGATGATTTTTTACAAGAGGCCCAATTTGGTTCCCGGCACAGTTTTATTTCTCTTTTAACAACATATCTTTTGTCTTGCCCTAATTTATAACCAATTTGGAACCTGCACCTAAATTCAACCTTTTGACCTCTATACTCCAATTTTGAATCTTCTTTCGTCTAAATACATTTCAATCCAATTAAATCCCTATCCAAACCAAAAAATCCTACTAGTTTACCCCAATTCCCAAGCCCCACGATCTGAAACTTTGATCTGCAACTCCTTATTTTTAATTTTATAACCTCATCTCATCAGTCTGAGAAAAACCCTAATGGTCTTTTAAAGTCCTTAGTAACAGTGAAATCGTCTAAAGTTTATGAACAATTTAAACCACATAAATAAAAGCAAATAAAATCGCCCTAAGACGTGTTTTGGTTGGTCCCACGCAGCGTTGCCTATCAGACGAAGGGAAAGGAGAATCAAGCACAATGGATCTAGGAATTAAAAGACCAATAAAGGAAAAGCAGCTGAAAGAACAAGATAAAAGGAAAGTGTAAAATGGGAAGGAAGCAAGTCAAGGATAGAAAGGAAGTGAGGAACAGGGTGGAAGTAAAAGAATAACATAATTTAAGACCTTTAATTCAACACAAAAACGGAGTGACGTACGAATAGGAACGATGTGAGGTACAATTAGTATACAGAGAGGGTAATAAGTGACCTCACAAGGCATACAGCCAGTTCTCACATCACTGTAGGATTCATCTGCCATGATGAAGTCATGGATAGAAAGCCGAAACGTAGCAACGCTCAGATCTACATTAAAGACTTGAAGTCATAAATTTAGAAACCCCAACCACAAATTGAGGAGGGGAAAAAAATTATTTGAAATATCTGAGCTACAACACCACATCGACAAGGTTGGTCATGGCCCAAGGGGGACATAATTGGGCGTCCTAGAAATGGAAGAGTGCACTTCGTTAGAGTGATGTCCTCCGTCCATCGTCCTACGACATCAGTCGGACACAACCGATCTTAACCAAAACCCTAACCTTATTCTTAGCTCCTAAGTGGTTTCTGGACTTATCACTAACATATAAACACTTAGTGAACAATTTCACTATCCGACCTAAACCACGCCCACAACATAACCACACGGTACCGCCCACAACCTCCAAAAAGGTGTCTACCCCCACTATATAGACCACCATGAACACGAAGACACCACCCACGTGTCTCAACCACCATTCCGTTCCATATATAAACCATGCTACTTCCGGACCGGAAGAGGGTGGGGCCTAATGACGCACACCAATCGAAAGCCACAAGCCGTTGGTAGAGGGGTGGTATACGAGCTTAGTTTATTTCATGACTCTACGACCATCCAATCAACAGTTATATCCTCGTGGTTCAACGAACCACTATCGCGAAAACCCCCGTAAACCAAACCCAAACACCTAACCCAATATAACGACCACCAGGGAACCCGATGACACCACCCCCTAAGTCCCTACCCACCTACCGTTCCCTGATATAATCATGCTACATCCGGACCGGAAGTGGGTGGGGCCTAATGAGCTCACACCAATACGAAAAGCCCATGCCGTGGTTGAGGGGGTTAGAGCATAGATTATCATGTCTCTACGACCTTCCTATCAACAGTTATATCCTCTTAGGTTATCCAACGAACCACGTTCGCAGAAAACCCCCAAACCTAACCTAACACTATAAACCTAAGCCTGGACATGTCAGTTATATACTAACCTTAACCACTCCCTTTCACATGCTGGACACTGGACTCTTTGCCTAAACTTAACCACTCGGGTCCCATAATACACTATGTCGCAAAACACACTATCTCGCATATATCTGACCAGTGGAATGACCCACTGAACCAACACCCACAGTCCAGGCACTTGTCTACTCGAGAACCTCTCTGTAGATACCCAACATGACCCAATTTCACGACCATCACAAATACACTTTCCTGACGGGTACCGAATCATGTTTCAGAATCGTCCAGAAACGTATAGTGGTCAACATATCCTTGGGACCACCCACCCATAACATAGTACCCCTGTGGCACTTAGGCGATTTATTCCAAGGGCGAACAACTCATTTAAACAATGGAGTCAATGGGAAAGCTGACAACTCGCGATATCTCCCCAACGAATAAGGTTAGTGAAATGGTTGATATGCCTCTGGATTCGTCTCAGCAAGACCTATCAAGGGAACACCCAACAATAGCTCGCGTACCGTTCCAGGGCCAAAGATATGGCCACTTCCGGTCGACATTTCCGGCCCGACCTCCAAAACACCTGAACGAGCTCCAAATTGGTTTCAGTACATTCACTAACAAATTTAACACTTAGGAAAATTTCACTATCCGACCTAAACCACGCCCACAACTTACCACCGGTACCGCCCACAAACTCCAAATTGTTGTCTACACCCCACTAAATCGACCACCAGAAACACGATGACACCACCCACGTGTCTCTCCCACCTTCCGTTCCTGAGAATAAACATGCAACATCCGGACCTGAAGTGGGTGGGGCCTAAATACGCAACACCAATCGACATCCCATGCCGTGTTAGAGGGGGGTAGACCTTAGTTTCATGTCTCTACGACCTACCTATCAACAGTTAATATCCTCGTGGTTCAACTACACCACGATCGCCAAACCCCCCTAACCTAACCCCTACCCTAACCACTAACCCTATATAATATTCATAATAAAAATTAAAAAATTAATTAATATTAAATCATAAAAAAAAATACAATGACGCACACCAATCGAAAGCCCATGCCGTGGTTGAGGGGGTTAGATGCTGGGTTTTCAAAGTCTCAACGACCTACCTAATCAACATATATTGACCTCGATGTTCAACGACCCACGATCCGCTAAAACCCCCCCCCAAACCAAACTCTAACCCTACCTATGCCTGGACATGTCAGTTTTACTAACGCATACCCACTCCCCTGGCACAATGCTGGACACTGGACACTTGCCTAAACTTAACCACTCGGGTCCAATTTTCGACAATGTCGCAAAACACCACTTCTCGCGAATATCTGACCAGTGGAAATGTCCCCACAGACCCAACACCCCAGTCCCAGTCACTTGTCAAACCTTCGAAGACCTCTCTGTTAGATACCCAACATTACCCAATTATCACGACCATCAAAAACACTTAACGTTGCTCGACCAAACGTGTTAATCAGAATCTCCAGAAAACGAAAAATGTTGGACAACTTACCAGGGGACCACGCCAACCCATACATAGTACCCAACTGTGGCACTTAAGGCGATTTTTACAAGGCGGCCAACCATTTAACATTGGAGATCAATGGGTAAAGCGACAACTCGCGATATCTCCCCAACGGTTAAGGTTAGGGAAATGGTTGATATGTCTATGGATTCGTCTCAGCAAGACCTTCAAGGAGACACCCAATATGTGGCTCGCGGACCTTCCTGGGCCGAGATATGGCCACTTCCGGTCGACATTTCCGGCCCGTCT
>NC_140920.1:29445047-29565842 GCF_045865225.1 Trachurus japonicus | reverse complement strand
ACACACACACACACACACACAACCTGTGGGTTTTTTTGGGGCCTTTGTTTCTTTGTTTAGTTGTTTGGGTTCAGGCTTTTTCACACACATTCATTCATACACACACACACACACACACACACACACACACACACACACACACACACACACACACAGTCTCAATTCTAACACATACACACACACACGCCATCCTACATCCTGATTACTGACAGCATTTTCTTGAATTCATCAATAAATTCTTTTTGTTTAAAACTCTTGAGCCATGCGTAGTCTAAGAACCTGGAACATGACTATACCTTTATCAGAGGGAAGGATAATCCCCTTGTCGGTGAATATAACGCAGGACAACACAACACAGTTGCAACCATACAGACACAACAAGAAGCACCCCACACCAGCCATACATTAGCAGTGACATAACCATGCCTTAAGCAAGCAAAGATATACATGCAATATACATGCAGAGGGGGCAGCGTGCACTAACAACCAAGCAAGATATAAGCAGATACGTAAACATGCATGCATGAAACATATTAGCATATACTGTATATGTACCGTACTTTCTGGACTATAAACCGCTACTTTTTCCCCCGCCCCGGTGTCCCAGCTTTCATCTCTGCACACTGCACACAAATGCGCTCCGTAACCCGTAATCTTTTGTTTATGACAATTAAGACTACACAAACACACACGTTGTAACATCGTATTATGTAACGTTATCCACCACTCCATTTATTGATTTTTCGTAATGAAAACAGCGGAAAAGTGAGGGGACTTGCACAATCCCCTACTGTCTTTCTGTGTAAATATCTCATGTTACAACATGAAAACATGCGGCTTACACTCTAGTGGAGCCTATATATGTATTTTCTTTTAACATTTAGCTGGTGTGGCTTATACTCAGGTGTGCTCTATAGTCTGGAAAGTATGGTAGTAACATGCAATGGCATGAAAGGTAATGTCCAAGCTTAAAAAGAACAGGAGCAAAAGAATCCCTACCAGGAAAAACCATGCATATTATAAGACAGGAGCACTGGAGTGCATACATGAAAAAACGAGTTGGAACTAGTTTCCAATTAGTGAGTACATTGATTAACTACAGACAAATAACAAGAACAATTAGAAGCAGGAGCAGGTTGTTTGCAGGTTAGTGAAAATGGATGCTTTGAAGAGGTGAAGAGAGGTTCTGATTGAGCTGGGAATTATATTCCAATCAGATGGAGCTTTAAATTGAATGGCACGTCTGCCAGCTCCAGTTGGTGCGAAAATAGAGCAAAGTTGAATATGTTGTGCTATATGCTAGATAAAAAGAAAGGACGTATTAATTCACTGAGCCAGTGTGTGTGTTGTTGTTCCTGTTTAATTCCGGGCTCATTCCATTCAGGGTATCGTTTTTCTTCTTAGCAGTTATTGATGTGGTGAGAAAGAAGCTGCAGACCCCCAGGGCAGTGCAATTTGGAGGCTGACTGCTGTTGAACCATGATGGAAGTGAGGCGGCTGCAAGTGATGTCTTTAGTGAAGAAATGTTGCCTGACTAAACTAAGTCACACATTTCTGAAGCATTATATAAGTTTTACACTTGTTTTTTTTTTAACTGTTCTTTGAAGCCACTATTTGTGCAGTGATGGTGAGTTCAGTGCTGCCACTCGGCCCGCCGGCTTCAAAGACAAGTCTCAGGGGGCTGATGTGGAGATGGAGGCCTACAGACTGTGAGCGTGTCTGTTTGGGCGGTTTTCAATTCCAACTCACACAGTGGGCTTATCTCTCCCAGTGTCACCCTGCCATCATCACAATGCAGCCAAACACTGCATGCACGCCGCTCCCTTTGTTCTTCCACACATGACGTGATATTAGGAGCACAATGATGTTAAGCCCTCCGTCCTGGTCTCTGCTGCTCAGCCTCCCGCTCCAGCACCCTCCTTGGCTCACGTGTTTATTTGCACTCGTCCAGTTTCACCTTTTGCAACGTCTTGTTTCATTCCCACATCAATCATTCAGCCCTCCCTTTCCTTGGGCGTCACACACAGATTGATTACCTTTCGGGGGTTCGATGTAACGACAGGAGGCCAAGCTAATATCTGAGGTGATAAATGGTGAGCTAAGTGACTACAATCCACTGGGGAATGGTGCTGGACCGGCTCTGCCATGTGTCTTTTCATTAATGGCGTTCTCTGACAAAGTTCAACAAAAGGATGCATACATCCAGCCTGAATGATATCACTGCTGCTTTCCTTTTTAAAAGTTTGCTTTTAATAAAGAGCCTTAAAGGCCCAATTTGTAATGGCAGAGTGGTGAATGCTAATCAAAGAGTGTACAATCAAGTAACACTTGAGGGTGTAAAAGCGTCTTACTCATTTAAAATATTCATAATTGCTGAATAGTAACAGGCCTACAGACAGAATTATGATCAAAAAGAGCATTATGTGAGGCTGGTGCACTTCTCTGCTGCCTGTTTTTCTGTTTCTATTGAGAACAACAGGCTGCACGCTGCTCTTCACTCATTTCTGCTGCCATTGTCCTTCACAGACATCAGCAGCCTGATAGAGTACATAGAAAGCTTTATGTATGACTCAACGTGAAGATTGCAGTGTCTGTATTATATTGTTTACAGCCAATACAAGCATCTACTGCCAAGGTCACAGCTTTAAGCATCGCAGCTGGTATTGTTTTCAAGAATTATTGTTCTTTTCTTTTTTCTTTTTCAGCTAATTATACAGCATGTTATCTGCTCATTTGTACTGGTATATTTCACTGTTTGATTTATTGATGATTGTTGATCAATATGTGTGCTAAATAATTCTGTGTCTAATGGCCAATCATCACAGTCCTCACTCAATTTCTAGCCTTTTTCCTTCCAAGGTTTGTCCTTTATAGTGGATGAATATTAACCTCTGGAGGTCATTTGGGGCCATAGAAGGAAAGCTGTGGTATTTTCTTGACCAATATAGATGGCTACTGCTACAATACATGTAAACGTGTAAGATCTTGCAGGTTTGTATTGTTTGCTCTTTGTTTTTGTATCATATTTTTTTGTGTCATGTACAGAGCTTCTCAATAAAGTAGAATATGATGGAGTCATCAGTCTTCTCCATGACAGTGGAGCTACTGAACCAGACAAAGAGACCATTTAAAGGCTCAGAAGTTAATCAGCTGATTAGAGTGTGACATCATTAGGTTACAATATAGTGAACTTTTCACTATATTATTATCAACTTTTATTTATTTAAGGAAAAGCCCCTTGAGGTGGATCACCTCATTTTCATCTCAACAGGCAGCAGTGATACAGACAGAAGCAAAATAGAGGTAAGACAACAACGAAAGAACAGAATCAGAGGAAAGGAGATAGAGACAAAAAATATAAGGCAAGGCAAATACAAAACAACAGCAAAGCACACAGGGAAAGGGAAAGCATACATCGCACATGTACATGCGGCAACTCAGAGACCAGGCAGATATCACACAGTGTTTTTAAATGATTCAGTAGCTCAGTCTTGAAGATATGTAAAGAGGATATGGAGCGAAGGGAGTTTGACAGGTTGTTCCTGTCAAAAGGTGCTTTGAATTTAAAAGCTCTTCAACCAATGACACTGGATGTTCTAGGTACAATAAAGGAGGGATATTGTAAAATGTCTAAGTAGGTATGATGATGAGTATTCTAATTGTTTGAGATACTGAATTGGGGGTTTTCATTAAATGTAAGCATTAGTCATTACAATTATAATAAATAAAAACATGAAATATTTCAGTCTATGTGTAATGAATCTATTTGAATTGAACGACTGAAATAAATGAACTTTTCCATGATCTATTTTATTGAGATGCACCTGTGTTTTGAGGTGTTTCCTGTAGATTGTTGTGGTGTGGCTGAAATGCTTGAGCATGAGTGAGCGAGGACTGTGATGATTGGTCATTAGACCCACCTGCAGATATTGATCACATCTGTGAGTGAACCTGAACAAGGCAGATGTGAAAAGCGCTGCTCGTGCAAAACATTTCAGTGTAGTCATTTCAGCTTCGGAGTTTATTTAGATTTTTCACCTGAGATGTCCCTGTGACCAACCAGCAGCAGATTTCCCTTGGTTTGCATGGGGAATTCTGTTCATAATTTACTGTCACATTAGGTAAAGTGTGTACACACGTCATTACAGTGTGATGCTGCTGTGTGCATGTATTTAACATGTTAAATTTGCATCATTAAAGTTCACAGCCTACACAGGCTAAATTGATGTTGTCAGATGGGGTCATAACATCAAGGGTTTTTGCACAGTAGCAGCTTGGAAGTGCCTGCTGGTTAATTTGTAGTTTCAGTGACTGTTTCAAACTTGTTCCGTTGTTTGACAACAGGCAGGAGAACATGTCAATGAGAGCAGCTTTATTGTGAATTCATCTCTACACAAGCACTGTATTTGTGAGCCTAGAGAGGAGCAGAGAAGAACAGAAAAAGAACAGACACTCAGCTGAATGCTAATAGCCTACAACACAGTCCAGCTATATAGCAGGTGTTGACCCAGTCTTGTTGTTACTCATGCAGAGCTGCAGCTCTCTGTTATTTATTCCATGCAAATCATGAAGGAAAAACAGACCCCTGTGCGTCAGTTTCTTTTCTCACCACATACACTTAATGCACTTGCAAATATCAAAGCTTTCATGAACTATAAATAGCTTTAATCCATCTAACTAGAAGGAGGCACAGGCAGTTTATATTAAAATGTATTATACCATGGTCTGGGTGAATCCTCGATTCTGATTGGCTGCGGGGTGTCCATTAAAAAGTGATAATGGACACCCATAAAGATGTTCCGGTCATATTGCCTGATTACGTTGGTTGGTTTACTTTATTAATCCCTCTGAAGGGAAATTGATTGTCACTCTGTACGCACAACATCCAACACACAATACTACAACATGACAAGCATTGACAACTCAGGCAGTACAATAAGTGCAATGCAATGCATTACTCAGCATAGCACACAACAGAAAACGACAATAATTAACAACAATGTTCATTAAAAAACTTCACTGCACCAGGTACAAAAGACCTCCTGAATCTTTCTGAGGAACATCTTCATCAGCAGTCTGTTGCTAAAAGAACTCTTCAGTTCATGGAAGAAAACATAGAGTGGGTGGGTGGTCCTTATTGTGCAGAATGCAGCAGAGTTTCCTCTTCTCCATGACCACCTCTAAGGAGTCAGGAGGCCAACCAATGATAGAACCTGCTTTTTTAATCACTTTGTTAACCCTGTGTCTGTCCTCAGACTTCAACCCCCACCCCCAGCAGGCAACAGCATAAAAAAAGCACACTAGCTAAAATACTATGAAAAAACACATTCAAGAGTGGCCTGCTAACATCAAATGATCTTAGCTTCCTGAGGAAAAACAGCCTGGACTGGGCCTTTGTGAAAATAGCACAGGTGTTCTCTTTCCAGTCCAGCCTGTTATCCACACGGATGCCAAGGTACTTGTAGTGGGGGACAACCTCAATAGCCACATCCTTGATAATTACCAGAGTAATTGGTGTCTTTTTCCTTCTAAAATCAATTACAAGTTCTTTTGTCTAAATATTACTGCGCTGGCTCAAACGCTTGTTGGTAACCACGGCAACGGACACTCGGACCATAACAACTTTTTTTCAGCGCATCACGGCACTGGAGTCTGTAAACACACAAGCGGTAAGAAGCACTGGCCATCTGAAAAAATTGGTGTCACGTAACATTTGAGCCGTCACCTCACCTCCCTTCACTGATCAACTACCAGGCTGTAGCAGAGTCACTGACTGTACGCCGCTGCGGTCACAGCGGGTCTCTTTTTTTCTCTTTTATCGCCGACGAGAGTTATTAAATAGTCAGCTCAGCCGCTTATGTTAAAGACGACGTATGATTTTAACGGTAAAAACAACATTAAATCATGACTGACTTATTTAATATGTATTTTTCTCGTTAGTGACCATGGTATAAGCGGGATAATGCCCTTCGAGGTGTCCGATTATCAGAAATTAATGGACTTCGCGGAAGCAACGCCTCCGCGTCGTCCATTAATTTCTGATAATGGACACCTCGTCAGGCATTATCCCTTACATATATAGGCCTACATGGATACATTATATAGAAAGGGATGCAAATGTGTTTCGCCAGCACTTGTGACTTGTGTGAGTCTCTTTTGTGCGTATCAGTGAAATCTATAATTTTACTGTTGTCGTGGTCGTCATGGAAAATGTGTGCACTTGTTATTATTTGCACTTGTATCAAATTAAATCAATTAGCTGCATGTCCCATCCCCTGTTAACACCTTGCTCCCTGGCTGTCTCTGCTCTATGATAAAAATCACCAGAGCAACAAAAGGGAGCAATACTTTCGAGGGAGCATTACATTTCTGAAACCCATCCTCTAATGAGCATTATTGTTGGGCTGAAGTAAATGTCAGCTAATGGATCGGCTCCCAGATAAGTGTGGACCAAGTCTCTCAGCGCACTCATCAGGGTGAGTATACAAGCAGCAGTGCAGAGCCACAACTCAGCCTCCATGCCCTCAGCACACTAACTCAATTGTGTTTTAATGTCGGCTTCAGCATCATGAATAACTTCAATGGGTCCCAGGAGATATTTAATAAAACACATTGGATTATGTGGGCAGGAGAGTTAATTAAAACTGTATTTCCTCTATGCTTTGTGATTTTGGATGCACCTTGATTTAGAGGTGACGAGTGCAAGAATCATCATCCTATATATCACACCTTTAAAGTAGCCTACAGTTAAATATATTTCAGGTTAGTACTTGCTTGAACTGAAAAAGGATATGCATTGTAGGTACTGTATGTACATGAAATAGTTTTACTACAGTAGTAGTATACTATATACAGTTTTCTTATGGATACTTTAAAGTAAACATTCATAAACTAAAACATGGGCCTGAAGTACATAGCTATTAGACTAGTTTGATTACAGTGCACTTCAAAGTACATTTTCATAAACTAATGTTTGGGCTTGAAGTATATAATCAGTACTTGTACTTTAGTGAAAAGTATCTGCAGTCCAAAATAAAACTCAGATGTAAACTATATATTTTAAGTTTACTACTCTTGTACCTTTAGTGTACCTATAACTACATATCTGTCAACTAAGAAGGGGCCAGTTTCCTCCCAAGAAGTACTGAAAAGTACACTTACAAGTACTCTACTAGTACATTACAGTTTTTTTCAGTTGCTAAAACACTAAACCCTGTTGTCTGAACCAAATGCTCAGTTGCCTGAACCCACTGATTGAATCAGTCTCTTTTGGCAAAACCATCAGCACTTTTCACCTGTTTAGACACAACTTACCAACACATTTTCATTGTGATGCACCTGTGTTGTATAATGCTGAGCACAGGTGGCAAAAGTCAAACACAAGTAAAGCACAAGTTTCACCGGCTGAACACAACAACTCAACATTGATAACACTTGTGTCCAATGATGTGAGGGCACATATAAAGCCAGTTCAGAGAGCACTGGTTTGTGAGGCACTACAATGGATAGAAATCTGAGAGGAAGAGTTCGTGTGAGAGGAGGTCGAGGTGGTCGAGGTGGTCGAGGTGGTCGAGGTGGTCGAGGTGGTCGAGGTGGTCGAGGAGGTCGAGGTGGTCGAGGTGGTCGAGGTGGTCAAGGTGGTCGAGGTGGTCGAGGTGGTCGAGGTGGTCGAGGTGGTCGAGGTGGTCGAGGTGGTCGAGGTGGTCAAGGTGGTCGAGGTGGTCGAGGAGGTCGAGGTGGTCAAGGTGGTCGAGGTGGTCGAGGTGGTCAGCGAAGACAAAGAACAGTAATATCTGATGAAATCAGAGCTACTGTGATTGACCATGTTCTTGTCCATGGTATGAGCATGAGGGAGGCCGGACAAAGGGTGCAACCAAACATCAGTAGATTCACTGTGTCCACCATAATCCGAAGATTTAGAGAAGAGAACAGGTAATTATCTTTTTTGACATTATAGTACAGTATGTAAATGTTGAGAGCAAATTACTGTATGACATAATACTGTATATACTGTACCACAGTATACTGTAAGTAAATATATGTTTCAGTACATCACTGTGCCAATGTACTGTAGTATTGTAATGGAGGGTTAGTCTAACTGTTTGTAGACCTAGTATTCCCTGTATATTTTTTGTAAGTGCATGTTCTCTTTTTGTAGAATTGAAAGACTGCCACATGGGGGTGGGACGACAGGTACGTTCCCCCCACACCAAGAGACCCTAATTGTTGATATGGTCTGTGAGAACAATGCCATTAAACTGCGTGAAATTCAGCAGAAGATCATTGAAGACCATGTAAATTTTGAGGGTATCAACAGTGTCAGCCTCACTACTGTTGATCGTGTCCTCAAGCGCAACAGACTGCGCATGACACAGCTGTACAGAGTGAACTTTGATCGGGACTCAGACAGAGTCAAAGAGCAAAGATTCCAGTATGTACAGGTTGGTATATATCCAGACACATTCAATGTTGATTACTGTAAGTAGTGATTTACTGTAGTGGCCTAAATCACCTTTTCTGTATCACTTACATTTTTTTACACTTACAACTTACTATATCTATTTCTACAGAGAGTTTTTCAACTGGATGCAATGGAAAGACCCCATGAATATCTACATGGATGAAGCTGGGTTCAATCTCACCAAAAGGAGAAGGAGAGGCCGTAATGTGATTGGACATCGGGCAATTGTTGGTGTCCCCGGGCAGCGTGGTGGCAATGTCACCCTATGTGCTGCCATCAGCAATCATGGGGTTGTCCTCCATCATGCCAACCTGGGGCCCTACAATACTCACCAGCTCCTCATTTTCCTTAACAACATGCGAGATGCTCTGTTGGGGCAATGTGAGCTTTCACAGAGCCCTCCAGGTTAGAGAGTGGTTCAATATGAACCAAGGCTTTATCAATCTTTGCCTCCCACCATACTCCCCTCTCCTAAACCCAATTGAGGAATTCTTCTCCTCATGGTGCTGGAAGGTCTACGACCGGCAACCTTACACCAGGGTGAATCTCCTCCAAGCCATGGAACTAGCCTGTGGTGACATAGGGGTGGAGGCATGCCAAGCCTGGATACGGCATGCCAGGGGTTTTTCCCCCGTTGCCTGGCCAGGCAAAATGTGGCCTGTGATGTGGATGAGGTCCTGTGGCCTGACCCAGTACGGAGACATGATGCTGTGGCTGAGTAATGCACTTCTGTGTATATTTTTGTAGCTACTTTATTTTTTACATGGGCTTACTGTACACAAGTGGCAAATGCATACGATTTCTGTTTGTTTTGTACAAGTGCTACGTGTACTGTAAATGCACAAGATTTCTGTTTTTTGTACTGTACAAGTGCTACATGTAAATGCACAGGTTTTTTGTTTTGCAACATGCATTTAGCCTACAGTGAACACTTTCTACAGCTTCATGTGCTGAGCGTTGTGTTTTCTATTTTTCTAGGTAGTGTTTAGTGACTGCTCAGTAGTATTTTTAATTTTGATTGACTCGGGGCACGATTTGACAACACAGTTCAGTTTTGGGCACCAGATTGAACTGTTTTGAGGTGAAAGTTTGGTTTTGCAAGAAGAGTCTGAGGTTTTGTGAATGTAGCTTGAAAATTGGGGTTTGTGTTCACAGTTTAGAGAAAATGAGAGAAGCTTTCCAGGACTGTGTCTTAGCAATCGAGAAAAACTGTAATATGACTTACTTCATGAAGAGAACTATAAATATATTGTTCCTATTACAACTTCATTTTAATTAAACAAAGACTCTTTACAGTAACTGCTCAGTGCTGATGCTTTTACTTTTCCTCGTCACTGCAGCTCAGAGTAACATGATGTGAAGGTCTCTGCCTTAGTGTTGTTCTCCATGATGATGACTGTGCCTCTCTGTCCTCCAAGGTAACAGAGGTGATCATGGCAGCCTCATTTGGAGAACCTGGGCTGCATCCTTCACCCATCCCATAATAACATCCCATTATATTTACACATGCACACTCACATCACTCACGATAGATCAGTGGTTCCCAAACTGGGGGGCGGGGGCTCCTCTTCTCGGCTATTCACGGCGTTTCTGCGGCCGGTGTGTCCCTGGCCTAGACGCGTATCCGCACTGGTCGACAAACGCTTCTGCCGCTCAGCTGTGTGTGTGTGTGTGTGTGTTCATCTTGCTCGCGCTGTTTAGATAGAGAGTTGGCTCATCTAGCAGCTGTCATTTGGGAGGTGAAGGCAGGGTTTGGTCAGGTTGAATATTGTTACACAAAAATTAAAAAGAAATAAAAAGAAAAATAATTATGCTGGTCAGGTGCTTGAAAATGGTGAGGAACAGGTGGTCCAAACATGCAGGCTCACACAGCAGGCTGGCCCCATATAAGTACCTGGCCACACCTGCAACCTCCGTCCCCTGTGAAAGGTTGTTTTCTCTTGCTGGTCATATTGTGCAGAAGAAGAGAGCTTCTTTATCTTCTGAAAATGTAAATCATCCTGTGTGCCTTAGCAACTGGCTTAGTGCAGAGGAGTAAAGAAAAAAAAAGAACTCCAGTATAAACATGCACTTCACATTCTAGTCCCCTGTAAAGGAAATTTCAATAGTGAACTTTTTTGTGCTTCAGACTTTCTAACAGGGACATTTGGTACTGAACATAGACTGGTAATGCTGCTCCCTGTTAAACATGCTGTTACCTCAGAAATGGCCTGTTTTTAATGTTATGATTGTGGCTCAGGATTTTTACTTTTTATTTTTCATAAAGAACAGGATAACATTAATGCCCTGGCAGTGACAATAAGCTTTAATTCATTTTATTTTATTTTATTTATTTATTTTATTTTATTATTATTATTATTATTTTTACATTTTTTAAGTTGAGATTCAACACTAAATATGTGTTACTGACAAGTGCTAATGTTAAAAGTGTTTGCATAACAGATGTTATGGCACTTGAGTTCATATGGCAGAAGAACATTGAAAGAAAAGTGCACTTTACACTACTTTTGAATTCATTATTGGATTTTGCGTATCATACAATGTGATTAATCGTGATTAATCGGGGAAATCATGCGATTAATTGCGATTAAAAATTGTATTCGTTGCCCAGCCCTATTTAAAAAAAGAAAAAGAAAAAGATTGTGCATTCTAATTGGTATTTAATCTGCTAGAGAGGTTCTTCCTGTTCCTCCTCAAATCAGTTTCAGAAGGGCTCCCACCTTACCTTACAGGCTGGTGCCCAGCTATCTCTCTTTGGATAAAAAAAACTTGGCTTCATCGACCTGTTTAGGGTACTCATAAATGTGGCTTGTGCAAATGTTTTGCCAATATCAAAGAATGTAAACAATTCAGTGACTCTAAAGGGACAGTATGTAGCTTATTTTGTTAGCAAAAATAAAATATTGCTTTCATAAATACGTATTTACTTAAGTCTAATCACAACCACATACAAAGCCGTTCAATTTTACTGTAGATTAACTATATCGTTCAACTACTTTTCTACTCTTTGTGCTTTGCTAGGGATGTCATAATATGACATTAGGCTACCTTAATAACTAACCCATGACATTTATTGCAGTATTGTAAAGCATGTCATGATATCAAAATCTCACTGTTAGCACAGGACAATAATTATTTCATTATCCATAAGTCAACAACAAGAACATTTGGTCAAAAATAAAATACTGCAGCTTATCTGCCTTTCTCAATCACCAGCCTCTCTCCCCTGATCCCACCCCCACCTGCCTGTCTGCCCCCACCTCACTCACTCACCTCGTTCCTTATCGCTAATGTCGATAGGAAAAAAAACTCTTGGTGCTTATTCCCCCGATATGACATCGTATATTCAACGTGAAAGTATCGTTATTAACAGTACATATTTGCCAAAAGACACACACATACTCACGCGTGCACACACACACACACACACACACACACACCAGTTTACCGTTTTAACCGCCAGCTGCTGCTGTGGGGGCACGGGGAACGGGGAGAGAGGAGGGAGGCAGAGGACAGGAGAGAGCGGGCCAGCGCTGTGGGTTCGGCAGACTCGTTATTCTCCGCTACTCTATGATGATTGGTTGAAACTGCACCACTACACTGCTGCATCGTGTTGTCAGACATGAGTATTGCACGTGCACATTTCTAACAGCACTCACAGATGTCTGCAGCTTTTTGAGTAGTTTAATGAGGCGGAGTGTACCAGTGTATTTTGATGTCACATTGCGTACCTGCTACGCAAAATGCGTACAGGTTGGCAGGTCTGGTAAATTACCAGCAGCTGTGGTTACCAGAGCTTCACCATTAAAATGACGTCTTCTCGACGTAGTGGAATAGGAGCTCGAAACACTGCTGTATTTTTTACAAGAATAAATCCACAATACTTACTACTTAAAACCTTACGGCATTACGTAATTGCCACAGCAGTGTGAACATTTAACTCTTTGACTGCCAGCCATTCTCACAGCAGCTTCCTCCAGCTTGCCAGGCATTTTCCAGCTTTTTGACTGATTTCCGTAGACCCACCATATATTATGTACTGTTACTACATACACATTCAACCCATCAAAGGAAAGATGAGGGTCTCTAGTTTCCAGCAAAAAAAACTGTTTGTTTCTATCTTGTTCCAGTCTTGTGAAATTGGCGGTTGAATATAGGTTAGTTTAGCCCAAAATGCCATTTTGGCACCAAAATCTTGAGAAAAAGAGGTTTTTGTGTCAGCTGTCATTTTCAGGTGAACCAGTACAATTGGCTCCTTTATATTTTGCTTTAGTGACGCCTCAACATCTGTACAGTTGTTCTCTTGTAAACAACAACTAAATCAACACTGACAAATGACTTTTGATGACAAAAGACAAAATATTTAGCTACTGACACACACTACTGCAGCCTTTTTTCTTTCTTTTCTTTGAGTTACAACTTTTTCTTTCCTTTTTTTTAGTGTGTGTGCGTACGTGACGTGTGCGTGTGCATGTACGTGTGCGTGTGTGTCTGTGTGTGTGTGCGCGCGCACGGATCAGTTCGACAGGTTTTTGTAGCCGAAACACGGCGCTTTAGATCAGATCCAGCTTCCTCTGGTCAGCAGGCAGCGGTCTCACTCACTGTCTCTGTCTCTCACACACATCTACACACACACAGCCGACAGCTCTGGCTGACGCCCCCTGAACTCACAGCCACAGACATGTACGCTCACAACCACAGACACTCCCACCACCTTTAGCTCTCCTCGTCACGTTCGCCGGCGCCGTTCGTTCCTCATCCACACTAGATCGGGGATTTTCAAGCTGCTATCTGAGTGATTTCTCGCAAAATCTGGCGACTTTCCAAACGCTCTTGATGACTAACGACGAGCGATCAACGGGGTTGTTGTTACTAACGTGTGTGCTTTGTATCACGGAGCTGCACGGAGCTGCCGAGCCGCCATGAGCCCCGCCGCCGCCCCCTCAGCTCTCACCGGCGGCCAGAGTGTCACGGAGCGGCGCCGCTGCAGTCAGACACCCGCTCCGCTCCGTGAGGGGGGAAAAACACGCTATAGTTTTTATATCTCTCAATCCAAATGTGTTTTTCTGCACTTTATTTTGATGATACAAGTCTGATCTTCACAGAGGAGTAGGGCAAGACATTCAACATGGCGTTGCCATTAAAAAAACGCTAAGACGAGTTATCTCGTCTTTGGCAGACTACGCTTGGATTCGCTAAGACGAGATAACTCGTCTTTGGCAGTCAAAGAGTTAACAGTTACAAACTGTACTCTTTAAAAGAATAAAACCATCAGTGATTCCTCCTGCAGGACCTTCTGCGAAGGCTTGACCACCACCGATGGCTTGACCATCACCTGACTTGCCAGGACTGGTGCGAGCTAGCAAGGGCTACCACCAGCATTTTCAAGCTGGTAGCTACAGTCGATATCAGTGGCTAACGGGCAGCCCGCGCACCAACAAGCTGTACTGCTGGGACTGTTTGCTCTTAAATCCAGACAAGGCCCTGGTCCAGCACCAGATTTAACAATTTAAGTTGACTAACCAAAGCAGCAATGAAGCACCGGTCTACCCCCGGACACCTGCGTGCCACTGTCTCTGGAACACGCCGGAAAGGACGGCCCGTAAGAAAACCAAAAAGACCTCGTCTAGGGCCAGGTCTCTTTCCTTTTCGAGGTCTCATTCCTTTTCGAGGTCTCGCTCCAGGTCTGTCTCGCCTCCACCAGAAAAGCGCCTGCGTGGCGGCAGTAGCGGGGGAGGGAGTTCATCTTCCCGGACGCCGATCCAAACACCATCTCGCCCAAACGTGGCATCGATAACCCGTGATGACATATGGAGGTAAATAGTAGGGATGCACATGATTAACCGTTTAACCGTTAACCGATAACAAGAACTTTGACCGATTAATACTATCGGTTATTTATTTATTTTATTAGCTCCTTATGTCGTCAACCAATGGAGGCGTGTCGACACGTGCAGAGTTAATGTGCCTTCAGTCATATTTCACGGCAAAAAGTTACACAGCAGCCCCAGTGAAGGAAGATCAGACAATAAATGTAGCTACACGGACATAGATGTGAATCACCTGTAACAATGACACTGCAAAAAAAAAAAGAAAAAAGAGGACGTTGCTGCTCTCCAGCCTGTTCACCTGCAGCTCCACAGAGCAGCTGTCAGAGCTCTGCTGCTCCTTCAGCCTGGTGTTTGGCTGCACTTTGTATAAAAACAGTTCTACATTGGACGATCTAACCTCCATATGAGCGCGATCAGCTGAGACAGAGCGCACTGATCAGCTGTCGCGGCGCACGTGTGTATATTTAACGGCAAAAAAAAAAAAAATTGGAGCGATACATTTTTTTTTTTTTTTTTTGGCCGTGCGCCGCAAGTGTCTTAACGGTTAATAATCGGTTAACGAGCGTCGGTTATCGGTCAGAAAAAAAATTCAAAATGTGCATCCCTAGTAAATAGATCCATATTTAATGTGCCTTTTATGTGTGTGTGTGTGTGTGTGTGTGTGTGTGTGTGTGTGTGTGTGTGTCTGTGTGTCTGTGTGTGTGTGTGTAGCAACACTATGCTAGCTAACTCAGTGCTGGTCTGCACCCCTCATGTGTTTTTCTTTCTGTTGATCCCAGCAACAAATTCTTCTTACTGTATAGAGATGGGACTAGTATGTGTAACCACAATGACAGTTTCATGCATGAGGCACTTTACCAGTAAAAGTTAACTTCACGTATGAACACCTTTTATACCGTGTTTGAAACTTAAAGCAGAAGTAAGCGATCTGGTCGTTTTGGTTAACTTCTTGTCAGCCGATGGAGTTAGCAGTCCCCGCCCTCGTCCCTACGTCACCACATTCACGCGCATCCCTTGGCCCTTGGCTGCACACAGAGAGGACTGCCCCTTTATGCCGTTCTCTCTCCTCATTGGATAAAGGTTGTAGGATACAAGGAAAGTTTTCTCCTGGGCTCAGAGCAGAGCAGAGTGACTGACAGACCCGTGTTTCAGACAAACACTCTATAGAAGTGATTGCTGTCTGAAGATACAACTATTTAAGACTTATATTAACACAAATATTCCGCTTACTTCTGCTTTAAATGCCAGAAGTATGTTGTGCTTGGGGGGCAACTAACATCCCACCAGTCCGACTTAGGCCTCTAATTGTCTAAATGGCAACACTTAATTTTCTATCAAATGTCCCATCATTCCGACAATTTTTGCCTCCTATGGTCGGAATGACCATGGTATTTTTCTTATTTTTTTTCAACATCCCGCCTTTCTGATAATTACCTTCATAGTTTTTTTTCCCCCAAAAACAGATTTTGCACTGGTTGGGCTTAGGCAATGATGGAAGGAGATGGTTAAGTTTAGTAAAAAAAAAAAAGACTAGGTAGGGGCTAGACAGGCAGAGAGACTAGACTAGACTAGTCCCTGTCTGCGCTCTGCTGCGTAATTACGCACAACCGTGTGGGTTGTCGCTACCCGATCTGCGACGATACCGGATCTGTGACAAAACTGGTCTGCGCATGCGCAGACCGGCCGCCATCTTGGACAGCTGCCTACGGCAACACCACTTGGACAAACTTCATTTGGGCACTGCCCGATTTGCGTACATGCTTAAAGTTCTGTGAATTTAAAATACAGTACTGTGAAAATGATTAAAAAATAAAATAAAATAAAATAAAAACCGCGTAGGTCCGTCATAAGACAGCCGCGGCAGACTCGTTTATTCAGTGAGTGTTGTGGTAGTTGTGATTGTTTGTGGTTGTCATGGTGATGAGGCCGGCGAGAAAAGAGGACAGTAAACATTAAAAGTCGCCTCTGTTCCTGTTTTCTGAGCATCAAGATCCAGACCACCACAACCAACCCTCAATTTACATTACTAATAAAGTATTAAAAAAAATAAATAAAAAGATAAACCGTCTCTGGCGACGCACACAGGGCAGTGATCCTAAGTCAATTCAACTAAGTTTGTCCAAGTGGAGTTGCCGTACGTGGCTGTCACAGATCGGGTAGCGTCGCAGATCGGGTAGCGACACGGGTATTCCTCTATCAACAGGGAGTCACCTGTTGAGTAACGCACATTTCCTTATCTAGAAAGCCTTGTCGGATTTAGTGATGGGAATTCCGGCTCTATTGAGAGCCAGTTCTTTTAGCTCAGCCCACTAAAAAGAGCTGGCTCTTTCGGCTCCTCAGATTTTCTGTTACTTAAAGTATATTTATCACCAAAAATAATGCAGAACTATGTGTGAAATGAATTGCTATTGTAAAAAAAAACATACAATTAAATATTTATCATTTTTATGGCTTTATTTACTGAACACACGAGAGTGCAGGGTTCAAACTTAACTTTTTTGCTCACTGGCCAACTGGCTAGTGAGCTTTAAAAATCTACTGGCCAGAAAGATTTTTTACTGGCCAAAAATTGTGTATAGCTGTTTTGTATATTTTTCATTGTGTTGAACTGTTGTAATACACTCATAAGCATTTTTAACACATATAATAGCTATTAGCATATTTTTGTGTGGAATAAAGGAGTCAAGTTTGCCTTTTTTCCCTAAAAGGTTTATTTTAGGGATGCACATGGTTAACCGTTTAACCATTAACCTATAACAAGAACTTGACCGAATATTACTATCAGTTATTTATATAGCCTATATTTATTTATTAGCTCCTTATGTCGTCAACTCATGGGGGCGTGTCGACATGTGCAGACTTCCACTGCCTTCAGTCATATTATTTAGTAGCTAAAAGTTTCACAGGAGGACTGACACTGTGCACCATGAAGGAAGATCAGACAATAAATGTAACTACACGGACATAGATGTGAATCACCTGTAAGAACGGCGCAGCGGCGCTGCAATAAAAAAAAGAGGTGTCAGCTCTCCTGCAGCTCCACAGAGGAGCTGTCAGAGGAGCTGCTGCTCCTCTCTCTTCAGTCTGGTGTTTGCTGCACTTTCAATAAGAAAAGTTCCATATGAGCGCGATCAGCTGAGACAGAGCACAATGGATGTGGCATTGATCAGATATCGCAGCGCACATGTGTATTTAACTGTGCTGTGCTAATGGCTGCGCTGCCCTTACCAGCGGTTGCCGGGGACGACGACGGCAACTGGTGCACAGCGGCGGCATCGGGACTGGTGCCGCCGCTATTAGTAGGATATCGCAGCGCACATGTTTATTTAACGGCAAAAAAAACATCGCTCCATTTTTTTCCTGTCGGGAGGGAGACGACAGGGGCCTCATGTATCAATGTTGCGTACGCAAAAAAAAGTGGCGTACGTCATTTTCCACGCCAACGTTCAGATGTATCAAAAGTGAAATGACGGTGGAAAAGTGCGGTGGCCCACGCCAACTCCATAGCTGGGGTATGCACGTTTCTACAGCTATTGTTCCTTTGGTGACACTTAGAGGTGAAGCTGTGAAACTGTTAATAATGTGAAAACAATTAGTCCTCAGAGTAATGTGCACATCAGAGACACATTTATGAACAACTAACCCATCCACATGTTGCAGATAGGTGGATATAAAAGCACACACAAAGTGGTACCGTCAGCTTTAGTTTTAAGATATTGCAGATGCTGCAGTGCGAAGTGAATGTACAGATGCATCACATATTAACAAACATTGAGGCGAGATGGCTGGTTCAGCGCACGATTCATTCATTCAGCATAGTTGGGAACAGATTACAGGCTGGCACTGCAAAGTAAATGTATTTGTTTAATTGTCCTATAACCCCCGATTCACACTGAGCATGTCCGCCCAGATATCACACTGTAGGTGACTTTCTTTTTTTACTGGTTAAACTACACACACTAAAGTACTTAACTCATTGGCTGCCAGCCATTTTCAGAGCAGAGAGTCCCATACTGCCAGCCGTTTTAGAGCATTTTGAACGATCTTATAAGACCCACAGAATATTGTGTTCTATGACTATATAAACACCGAAACTACCAAGAGAAAGAGTAGACTCTCTTTGTTCAATAGGGGAAAAAAAGTTTGTTTCTACCTTTTTCCGTTCTTTTGTAAACAGCAGTAGAACGTAGGCTGGTTTCGCCAAAAACAGCAGTTTTTGACCAAAACACTGAGAAAACAAGCTTTTTGTGGAAAGAAACATGTCAAGCAGAACAGTGACTTTGACGTTGATATTTTTTGCTTTAGTGACACCTCACACATCTGAACAGTGTTCTCCTTCTATAAAACAACAAAAACAACACTGAGAAAGGACTTTTGATGGCAAAATAATAATTTATTTACAAATATCAGTAAAAATGCATTAACTTTTTTGTACGTTTGTAGCTGTCACATGACCTCTGCCCCATGGTCGACCACTGCTCGATCCACCACCTGTAAATTATAGAAATATATAGAATTACCATACAAATACATCTCTTATAGATGTAGTCAAGTGTGATGTGGAGTTTTTTTTTTTTAAAACCTTTCCGATCAAAGCGATCCGCCCTTCTCTAAGCAGTAAAAGTTAGCTCGCTAGCAAGTTAGTTTATTTTATTATTTTTACCATTGATGTATTATATTATTACCTTCATGTCTTTCTGGAGCGTGGGGACGAGTCTCTGCTGCTCCTGGTTGATCCGGACGGAATCGCTCGGGTCACGTCCACCGAGCCGTCAGTTGAGCTGGGCTCTGGTCTGTGGTGACACCGTCAGCTGCTGATTCTCACCACTCGGCCCGGCTTCATCGCCGGTGTCCAGCGTCGGTGTCTTTTTCAATGATTTCCGTCATTTTCTCACGATCGCGACCCTCTTCCTCTCCGAACTACCGCGACACACACGGTACATAATGTGCCGACGTGCGGAACACATAGGCTCCGTGCATAAGTTTCTTTAGCATATCTCTTGTCATCTCGCTTCTTCTTCTCATAATCAATGCTGATCTCTCATCCAACTACGCGATCTGTGTATAAAAAAAGGCAAATGAAAATCATAAATCCATTTCACATAATTTAATTATCGAGTACATTGTCTGCTTTCATTTGGGATGACAGCGGTCGCCCGCGTCACATTCACCTTTATATCACACACACACTCTCCCACTCCCTTTGTAATGGTGCCGGAGGACAGCAAAAAAAAAAAAAAAAAAGTTTACGCGGCTCAACTTTATCGAGGAGCACCGTCAAATCCACGCAAGTCTTGATACATGAGGCCCCAGGTGTCATCAAGTCTGTTAGAAAATCTGCTTTCAGTTTACAAACCGAGGGCTTAGAACCAAAAGGGCGTAAGTGACATTTGACAAACTTTACAGGAGAGGCAAAACAAAATTTTGACCAGACTTCAATCAACTGTATTCATTAACCCTATACCACAACATTGCAACCACAGACATGCTTATATGAATGAGTATTTATGTAATAAACTTATGACATATTAACACAATGAACATGTTCTTAAACATTTTAAAATCAAAAAAATATGTCAAAAACGTCACATACGCCTTTTTGGCACCAAACATTTCCAAGTCTTCTAGGACATATTGGGCGTATCTGCTGAACAATGCATTGAACTGATTGAATAATTAACACTTGAATAAGTAATTAATTGTCATGTACCTCATTCATTAATTATTTTAAAAGGGTCCTATGTTCCCCGCTGCTGCTGGTCGATGGACTCTCCCTACTTATCTGGACTCTATCCATCTATCTGGCCTGTCTAGCCTCTACCTGGTCTTTTTACTGTATTAAACTTAACCAACTCCTGTCTTTATTGCCTAAACCCAACCAATGTGACAATTACACTTCTCACTCAAAGTCACAACTCAACCTCTCACTCAAAAATAGGCAAAAATCTGCAAAGTCACAACTCCACTGCAGGTATGGGACAAAAAATGGCATGTTGCCCTGGTCTTTTTGGGGAAAAGCGGGGAACATAGGACCCTTTTTCTATGAAAGGGTTCTATGTTGCCCAGTCACACACATAACAGGTACATAGGAGCTAGGGAACATAGGGATGACCCCAGTAAGGCTCTCAAGGCATGATTCTGTCTTACTGTCATCACTCTTGTGACGGCATACATTCAAAAACAACTCTGACTCATCTTTAACTTCTTTAATATAGGATTCATCAGTTTGTTTCATAATATTCATCAAAATCTTTTCTGCCTCAGACAGTTCCATGTCTGCAGTTTTCTCAGCCATTTTCAATGCTGTTTAAGGGCAACAACTACACTTACGCCCTTCTGGCTCTGAACCAACATGTGGGTCCGACATGTATTTAGATGTATTTTTCAGGGCCAGAAGGGCGTAAGTGCACTTACGCCCTTCTGGCTCCAAACATTACTCACATTTTTGAGTTAGGTCTTTATTGTTTTGTTGCTTTATTCAATACAGTTTGATCTCAGATGGGTAATTTTGGCATCATTGGATAGAGCTCATCAAGACCTTTCTTTTGATATATAGAACTCATTTTCGCCCAAAATGTCACTTACGCCCTTTTGGTTCTCACCCCTCGAAACATTCTGAAACCTTCCCAGTTATTTCCTGAGACGATGCGAGGCAGAGAGGACCGAAGGCACCAAAATGTAGTGTGGACTAATAAATAAGCACCGCTAATGATAAAAAAAAAAAAAAAGTTTTCTCCTCCGAGGCAGCCGCTCAGAGCGCATGCAGCGCATTTATTCCCCGACGGACTGTCTGACGGTGCGCTCTGTCCGTCAGATATGACGTCATTTTATTTTTTATTACAGTAATTGGTTACCCGGGTAACACCAGGTTAGGTTACACGGTTAGAAAATTATTTGAAATGCCCATCGCTAGTAGTTGTCATAGTAAGGAGTAGTAGGATAACGGCAGCCAATCAGCGACGAGGGACTGACGGCCAGAGAGTTGGGATTTCTCATTGTGAGCGACAGAGCGAAAAATCGCTCCGTCGCTGTCGCTAGGAGCCCCAGCGATTAATCGCTCAGTCGCTCGTTTGCATTGACTTAATATGTAAACTCATCGCTAGCAACAAAAACAAAAGGTCCGGTGTGAACGCACCTTAAGCACCAGTCATATACTGGTAATGAGAACATTGTTGCTCTGTTCCAGACCATGTTCCCAGATTCTGAGGGCGTATTCACACCAGGCTCGTTTGGTCCGCTTAAAACGGAGTTTTCCTCTGGTGCGGACTTTTTGGGGAGGTGTGAATACAAACCAGCGGACTCTGGTGGATCAAACAAGTGGACCGAGACCACCTCTGCAGCTGGGACTCGGTCCACTGGTTTGATCCGCACCAGAGTCCCAAACGAACCCTGGTGCGGTTCGCGTACGGTGTGAATGCAAACCGAACCTTCCCCGAACCAAATGCAAAATCCAAGTGCCTTTTTGGATTCAACAGGCTTCCGTTGTTGTCAGACAATGTGGAAATTATCAACAATGAGCCGTGGGTCGACATGGAGCACAGATAGACACGCTGCCTCCTTCATATCTGGTCAGTGGAAAACATTTATCAGATGCTGGAGAGGACGCACCCGTCGCCGTTAAGGATCTTTTTCTTTTTTTTTTTTTTTAACTGATAGCCTAACAGAAAGTCGTTATCCGATTAATAACCGTTAATAGAAATAAATGTGACTGGGCTTAAATGACGATCGGCACGCGGCATCCTGAGAGAATGATTATGTTTTTTTGTTTGTTTTTTGCTGTGCCGTCCTTTTTTTCTTTTTTTTTTTAGCGCACCAGACTAGGTGTCAACATCTACACATGTAAACGGGTACAAATCATAAGCCGTTTACACGTCTTTTTCCCCCTCCTCCTCGTTCATTTCTCACCAATATATAGGCTATAGTATTTTTAGGGGTGATAATGTTGCCTGAAAGCTTCAGATAATAATGGACTGCGTGTCAGTCCCCCCTCACTTTATCTCCACTTAGAACACGGCTCTCTTGAATACTCGATTCTGATTGGTCAATCTGTCTCTCCTCCCTTTCTCTTTTCTCTTGTTCCTGTCTTTCTCTCCTCTCCCTCTTCTCGGCCTGTTTTTTCTCCTCTCTTTCTCTTTCTCTTGTTCTTTTCTTTCTCTCTTTTCCCTCTTCTCATTTTTCTCTCTCTCTTCCTTTTCTTTCTTCTCCTGCTCCTTCATCTCCTCTTTGAGCCTCTTTTCTTCATCTTTCTTAATTTTTGCTTTCGCCTTATCAGTTTTGGAGGCCAGTTCCTGAAACTCTCTGTTTTCAGTAATCAGGCTCTCCATGTCCTCCTCCATTCTTCTGGCCTGTAACAACCAGTTTCTCTCCTTGTTGAGCCAACGCTCCTCAATGTCTATTGTCTTTCTGTGCAATTGCTTCTTCTTTGTCATCTCCTGTGCAAGTCTTTCCTGCAGGTTGTTGACTTTGGCCTCAACGTCAGACTCGCTTTGCTGGAGCTTGGTCTTCACCTCCTGGAGTTCCAGCATGCACTCCTGGTTCTTTCTCACCAGTGCCATGTTTTCATTTGTAACACTGGTGATCTCCTTGTTTTTCTCTTTCCAGATGAGCTCAATCTTCTTGTCGCAGCTCTCCTGCAAAAGTTGGAGCTCAGCTGCTATGTTCTCTTTCTTGCTAGTCATCTGCTGCAGGGCATTGATTTTGGCCTCACAGTCAGACTCGCATTTCTGCAACTTGGTCCTCATGGCCTGGAGTTCCAGCCTGCACTCCTCGTTCCCTCTCACCAGTGCCATGTTTTCACCTATAACACTGGAGATCTCCTCGTCTTTCTCTTCCATGATGAGCACAATCTTCTTGTTGTAGCTCTCCTGCAGAGCTTGGAGTTCAGCTGCAGATTTCTCCTCCTTTGCTCTCATATGGTCCTTCCAAGTTGCATTGAGCAGCCCGAGTGACTTGGCAAAGGAGTCCTCCAGCGATTGAATCTTTTCGTCTTTTTCCTTCAACTGGTGGTGGAACCAACTGATGCTCATTTAGCAAGCATTGAGGTCTTCCATGCAGCGGTGGAGTTCATGCAATTTTGCATGGATAAATTGCTCCATTTCCCTTTGCTTGCCTTGATACCAAGCCTCCCTTGCCTTGGCAGATTCAAATTCCTGTCCCAGGTTTTCCAAGCTGTTCATGGTACCATAGAGCGTTGACACCAATGACTCAATTTGTTCTTGCAGCCTGTTCTTTTCCTGCTCCCAGTTGTTCTCTTTGCTGAGCTGTTGCTTCAGAGCAGCGTTCTCATCAGCCAGCTCTTTGTTCACGATATTGGTGTGGAGCAGGGCTGTTTGGGGGGCATGCTGCATTTGCTGGTTCCCATTATCAGGCTCTGCGTGTGTGGATGACATTTTGTCACTTTCTGACAACTTTGCTTAACACAGACTGTATAGCACGGTTGGAGATGGAATAGAAGATGTGGGATATAAATTAATTACTCTAATGTATTACTCGTTATTAATAATCACTTGTAATATCTTGTAAGTAACTAATTGCGATTAATCATTTGTAACTTAAGTCAGACTTTGTGCCGTTCACTGTGAGTATCAAATGAGAAATGTGTCTCCAAAGTCAAGTGTGAGCCTACAGCAAAGATCAAAGGAAATTGGCCCATTGCCATAATCCCTATAGTCATAGCAGTAGGTTTGTTACCTTTAATTGTCAGTGTAAGCTATTTTTAGACCTGCGGAGCCGAACCACAAGCTGCTCAGAGCTACGCTACGGAGGCTAATGGTATTTCTTGGTTTTCCTCATCAAACTCATCAAATACACAATCCAACAACTCCAAAACGCTCTGGTGGACAAGTTGTGACCTGCACATTCACCACGCTATGTGATAATAACACAACGTTATGAGACAGAGTTGTTTTTCGAGGTCAATTGATGCAAAACCACTGATGCGCGTTACCGTCTGAGGCAGTTTTAACATTTTTTGGAAAACATATTTGTGACCCGCTTTGGCAAAATGAGTCGGAAGTCGCAACGTTCTATTTTTAGATAATCAGATAACGTGGAAAATCAATAAAAAATCCCAATTTTTTTTTTGCTAATTTCAAAGAAATGACATTCAAAAACAACCTCTCAAAGTTTAATAGTCCAGATAATTGAGGAAAGGCATGGAAATGACGATTAAAGTTGACTTACAACTTTTAACCCTCTAGAGAGGAGCACAACATTAGGCTAAATAACTTCTGAACCTGATAGGGACGAGCTGTAAACTGCATCTGAATCGTGAGATTCTCCGCTTTCCGAGGGTCCTTGAATGGTGCATTTATGACAACAAGGGTAGCCACGTGTAATCACATAGTACAGGACCAGATGCTCAGCTGAGCGGTAGCAGCGATGCTAAACCGAGCGTTAGCATCGATGCTAAACCGAACGTAGCATGCTAACGCTTGCAGATGTTTTACAAAACATGAAATATCTTCTGAACCGTTTATGATAGAGACGAGCTGTAAACAGCATCTGAATAGTTACATTCTGCTTTCCGAGGGTCATTGAACGGTGCCTCTACAAGGTACGTGTTATGGATGTATTATATTATCGGTACGTGTAATCACATGGTACAGAACAGACGCCAGATTCACAGAAGGCTTTAAACCAGAGACGTTCTAAATTGTTTGAACGCAATTTTCTCAGGTTTTCAATGGAAAGCAGTGAGTGGAAGACCATAATTAAAATCGCCATATCTTAAAAACTATCCAATGTATGACTTTGACTAGGGTATCATTTTAAAGCTTATTTTCTCCTCTTTCCATTGATACCAAAATCTCATTTTTGAAATTTGGGTCACTGTGACTCATTTTGCTGGATCAGGTCACATTTCTTGTATAATTTTTTATTTCATGTATTTCTCCTCAAATGGCATACACATTGTCCGTGACAGGGTGGTACAAGAATTTCTCCTATGTCTTGAAAAAAGTGATAAAATTAATAAGGATTTTATGCCTGAGCTGGGAATATAGTTTTTCTTTTGCAGGAATAAAATATATTTCATGTTGTGGATTAAAAATAAATACATTTCTCACGTAATTTATGAAAAATTGAAAGTGGAAATTGCACCCTTTTTATAGAAATGTCAGAGTCATGGTATTTTTTTACTGTCTCTATGTAGAGACTGTTTTATAAGAGGGTCAGTCTGCTTCCTCTGACACACTGTTGCTGCTGGCAGTCTTTTCCTCTAGAGGCACACATTTTATGTTTGTCTCACTGATTATGTTCTAAGTTATCCTCTTGCTGTGTTTTCCTTAGAACACACACACACACCACTCATGCACACACACACACACACACCCCACTCATGCACACTTAAGCCCTTTTCACATAGGACGCGCAGTTTTCAATGCACGCCATGCGGTACAGCGCAAGAGCGCACTGAACTCTGGTGCACCATCTCTATGTGTTTATTGGCAACAGAACAGTGTGTAGTGAAGACGTGACGCTGAAGGAGAGAAGATTATAAACTAAAAAGGACACGTTAGCTTGTTGGCATGGTAACTACACATACAGTTACTGTACTGATACTGTATGTGTCCACCACACATACAGTATATGACAATCAACATCTTGCTGCTATAAGCACTTTGCACTTTGCCTACCTCATACACGTTGTTGTCTAAATGTTGTCCATTGTCATTCTGTATCTGTTTATGCCTCATCTTTGTATAGTAGCTTGTATTCTGTGTATTTTATTACTTTTATGTTATGTGTAGGGACTACAGATGGAAATTAGCTGGGAGCTAAATCTGGTGCAACTATCTTTTCATTTTTTCTTTTAAATAATTAATGTAATTGCACATTGTCCCTTATTAAACGAATAAACTAAACTAAACTAACGGTGACAGGTGACTGTTACTGTGCATCTGCCCCAACTCCAATAAAGCAGTTTCAGGCAGCTCACCGTCACAAAAACGCTCGATGGAATCTCCAATTAAGGCGAGACACCCCAGGCAAAAACACTGTTTTTTCATGCACTGATCAATTTTGAGATTTTGGGCTATTTTTCTTCCTTAACTCATTGAGTGCCGCGCTCCTTTCCAAAGTTTTAGTCAAGTGTACCGGCAAATTAGACCATATTTGACTTTTTATTTTAGAGCCATAGTGTATTCTATATTATTGCCACCAACACATACTGTAGCTCATTTGAAAGGTTTAACTTTATCCTTCAAATGGCCACAAACCGTTTGTTTCTACGTGCCTCCGTTCCTGAGAAAAGTCAAGCTAAACATGGCTGGGTTTCACCAAAATCCCTCCTTTTTTTCTAGAAAAGGAGATAGAGCGTCTTTTATGAAAGGTGCGCTGTTTGTGCCTGTCGCTCTTCTCACACTCGCATTTCTGGATCAAAGGGCTCGTATAAGATAAATATACACAACAATTGTTGTTCTATTCACAAAACCACCATCGGGGGCGGGGGGGCGCCACTAAACAACAATAACACAGACGCACCGTGCCGTGTCACAGCCTCTCGCCGCGGAACGTGAGGCTCTGCCGGCCACAGCGGCTCGGGAACACCGGTCCCGCCGGTGGTCGCGGTCCGTCTGTGGTACGGGTCGGTGGTGCCGGTCTGCTTTGGCCCAGAGACCATCAGATTTTACCGCGGGAGGACTTTGGGGAGGACACGGTGTTGCTCCAGATGAAGACCGGGCGGGACAGTCGGCTGAGAGCTTCCTGGTTCAGCTCCCAGCTGCTGCAGCCTCGCGGGTGAGAGCAGAGCAGCTGCGGCGCAGCTGCGCTGCATCTGCATGCAGAACTCCGTTTGCAGAAGCTGAGTTATGATAAAAACTTCCAGATCATGAGCTGTCATGTGACTTTGATCGTCATCTATTTCAGTTCTCCTCGTCGTAGAGTCCCCAAATTTACATATAATGTGTATTAAAGTGTCTATTTTCATAATTTTAAAAAAAAGCAAAAAACGAAAAATTTCGTTTTTGGCACTCAACGCATGGGAAAGAAAAACGAGAAATTACGTGGTTGGCACTCAATGAGTTAACATGTCTTCTTTCAGAAAAGTCGAAAGAAATGGTAAAATCCACCTAGCATTTATGTTTTTTGGATGTGCGTGTACCTCTGATTTTGCAAGAACAATGCTTTCTTACCCATGAGCGACGAGATCTGTATATGGGCATCCGTGCACACCTCAACCACCTTCAGGTCTGTTAGAAGCTGGGTCATGGAGTCGACAAACGCCTTCTTCTCCATGACAACGGAGTTCCTCTGGGTTTGTCGCTTGTCAACTGTGACAACGGAAATTATTTTCCTGGACTCATTTTCCATGACTGTATATGTACAGTACTGTGCACAGTAGCCAGGACTGTCCATCTGCCCATCAGCTGAAAATAAGTTAGATTAGTTCAGAATGAAGCACATGACAATGTATAGTAAAGACTGTGTGCCAAAGAGACCTAAAGCATAACAAACATTGTCTCACCTACAACCACCACATCTCTGTCTTTGAGACAGCTGATGACTTCTGCCCTTTTCTCTGCCCAGCCTTCCTTAATGGAGTCCACACAGTAGGTGTCCTGGATGGCATAGAGCGACCCAGCATTAACCATCCCCAAGTTCATAAACAAAGTCCCCTGCTTGCATGCCAAAATTGAGGGTGGGCTGTGAGTTCCATCTCCAAATCACATGGCCGTTGGCACATGTCTGAATAATATTAAAAATACAGAAAACACAAATTAAGCTTAGTGATTAATAAAGTATCCCTTATTTTGCATTGCACAGTCTTTGAACATGTACAAGTTTTTAACATGTAAAAGGCTACACACGTTTGTTCACATGTAAACGCAGAACAAGTGCTCAAGTCACAATTACTCACCCAGCTTGCATGTGTATGGACATCGTTGGACTGGTAAGACCAGGAATGAAGCCAACTGTCGCAGCGAGTCTTCATAAAGGGTGAAGGCAAGCCTCCCTATGAGATCTTCCTCACATTCCACCTTGAGTGGTGTTGGGAACGCGGGTGATGTGGTGCCTGGCAGAAGCGAGAGTAGGTCACACAATGTACTTAGTCAAAGGTCTTAACCTCAAAGTCTCAAGCAAGTCCCTAGTTACTGTGGTGTGCAATCTAGCAAGTAAAGTCCATGCTAAAAGTCAAATAAATCTTTAAATCCAAATGTTCTTTCTTTGACTAGCCCCCTCCATGTCAGCTGTGTCATGCAGTGGACTCTGCTCTGGTCCACTTTGAAAGCATTGCAATCATTTTTTTTTTTAAGTATATTTTTTTTGGCAATTTTGCCTTTATTTGATAGCACAGTGAGATAGACAGGAAAGGGGGAGGCAGAGAGGGGGAATGACATGCATGTCTGCCCGACGCGGGATTCGAACTCTTGTATTTATCGACTCATTTTATTGTTGTTTGTTAATGTCTAATATTGTCCTGTTGCCGTTGTTCTATTGTTACTGTATTTTATACCTGTCTATGCACTTTGTAACTTTGTTAAGAAAGGTGCAATACAAATAAAGGCAAGGCAAGACAATTTTATTTGTATAGCCCGTTTTTACCACCAGTTTGTCTCAAAGGGCTTTACATGGCATCACAACAACATCCTCTGTCCTTAGACCCTCACATCCACTGAGGAAAAACTCCATGGAAAACCCTTTAACAGGGAAAAATAGACTGGTCCATGGGAAGGGAGGGCAGGCCGGTCTAACAGCAGGGGAAAGGGTGGGAGGGGGGGTGATGCAGGCGGCGGCTGGTGCAGAGAGATGGAGCTCCGGTGGTACCTCTGTGTCCTCGTGGATGTCGTGAACGGTTTTGTCTACACCAGTGATGGGCAGACTTTGGATACACAGAGGTGCCTGTAATGCTCCACCCGTCCTAGCAATGCATGAATGCGTGGGAAAGGAATATCCAAATTTACCATCACAAATCAATCATCAAATATGTAACAGAAAGCTGTGACCGATAACCTACCGTATGCAAAGACCCGGGACAAAGGTCTCATCGGAACTGTCAGCAGGAGCAAAGTCCATCTCATCAAATTCTCCTTCTGACCAGTCAATACTGTCAGAGAAAAGTAGATATTATTAAATAAATGCTGAGCACAATAATGTTGAAATCACTCAATAAACCACATCTAACAGAATCATAGTAACTTACATGCTGTTCCTCAGATCATTGATCTCCTCAATGTCCACATCCACAGTCAGGACAATAAATGCGCACATCGTAACATTTACATGATAATTCATCAATCTGCTGATTGATTATCAAAAGCTCGTTGAAAACAACTGCACACGAGTCGACCGGGAGGTGGGTGAGGAGCAAACAGCGGAGAAGTGACCGGACTTCGGACTTTGATCAACATTACGGGCCCTAGTTTCCTAGACCAGGTGAAGTCTAACATCAGCGCAGCTTCACCACGTCAACGGGGTGTGGCCCAGGTCCATTTCGCAAGATTGGTGGGCCGCGCAGTCAGACTTAGACCAGCGCAGCCCCTCCCCTCGTCCCTCCTACCGGCGCAAACGGCAAAGAGGGAGGAGAGAGGGCGGGAGGGAGACAGGAGGAGGAGAAGTGGGATTAACACAGCCGAGTCAGATCTTCACCAATCAAAGGAGCTCCTCTCCTCACCTTTAACTGCGCGGCGGGTGATGCGCGCTGCAAGTTTGTCATTTTATACTTGGACATGGACGGAGGAGACAGCGACGCCAGAGGCCGAACCTCTCCCAGGAGGAAACAGCTGTTTTGGTCCGGAGGTCCGAGCTCAGAGTGACCAATAATGAGTTTACTAATATACTTAACCAGGATTGATCTGATACACTGAGAACCCCTGCCCAATGTAAGAAACAACAACTAATAAACTAATAAAGAAACTCACATTTATTCAAACCCTATGTAACCAAGATGAGAGGTGTAGGCTACACTAATCACAACATAAACAAACACCATGTGGATGAAATCAGCGTAAAGGACGCGCGCTCTCTCTCTCCCTCTCTCTCTCTCTGTCCTCCTCTCTCTCTCTCTCTCTCTCTCTCCGTCTCTTTTTTTCTCTTTTTTTTTCTGTGATAGAGAAGCTGAGTATACTGTAGTAGGCTATATACTGACTATCTGATACCGAGGCTGTTGTGGTGGACTAAGAGAGATGATGATTTGTGTTTTGTTTTTCATTACGGCTGCGTAATGCTTATGAATTAATAAGTAAATAAATAAATACGGCGATCATCACAAGGGCAGAGTGGTATCTCAACACGGCAGCGACATGCAGTCATCCACCCTCAGTCCTGCTTTTGGGACATCCACAGCTGCTTTTCAGTGCCAGTTCGTCCCTGCTGTGTTAATTCAGGTGGAGTTTCCATTACGCGTGCCACAGCCTTTGATCTCTGCTTTGATCTGACGTCAGATGTGACGGGACAATCTATATAGATATAAATTCACGTGTTGATTCCATTAGTTGCATTAAATAGTGGTTATTGTGGATATTTATTGCATTGAAATGTGCCTGGAACTGTGGAGATCTGCCTGTGAGGTCTTGGTGACGTGTGTGCACTGCAGGTCAGTCAGCCAAACTTCCACTGCACCTGCTGCGCTCCGCCCTGCGCTGAGAGTAGACCTGGTTGGAGGTGGCGAGCTTTCAGCGCAACCTCGGCGGGACATTTTCGCACAAAACTTGCACTGCACCAAGCTGAATCTGTGACGCCTCCCCCTGCTGCGCGGCCACGCCTATCTCAGCGCAGCGCGATCTGCCAATCTTCCAATCTGACTTTGCGCTAGGCTGCGCTGGTCGAAACTTGCATTAGACCAGCTGCGTTACCGTGCGCCACCTGCGCTGCGCCAAGAAACTAGGGCCCAATGTCTCAAATTAATTAATTCACTTGTAAACCGTGTAATAAGTGGGATAATGTAGAGTTAGTCTGTTGTTGTGGAGAAATAAACCCAGACAGGATGTATGAAACCCTGTCATTTTGTCAAGAAACTGTCATTTCCATCCTACGGTTTGCATGCTGTCATATGAGAAGACCTGTCAAATCGGACACAAATATTGCGGCGGTCCCTTCGACGCGACGTCACTACAACCCATGAATAGGCCTACCTCTAAAAGCAGAATGAAGGCAGAGCCTCCAGTTATCAGGCACCTCTCCTGTGTGGACCAGGTTTTGGTACATATGCCTGTTGTATGTGGGCATCAAGGGTGGTGGGTGTCCAGCTTCAGCTGTGCGCTGGTTTTGGTTCATGAAGATACAGGCGCCAAAACCTGACAGGAGTCTGATGTGTGGGCGTTTCACTGGCTCTCCTGCAACAGGCTGAACAGGCGGTGATTAAACTGTGTCTTTGGTGACACCACTTGGACTATGCATGATGATGAAGATACTCAAAAAGCAACAATTTTACTGTTTGTCACAAACTATTGGTGACTGTTAGTGCTGAGGTTGACTATATGCTCCAAAACATCATTGCTGTGCATTTGTCATCTAGTTGTACATCTCTAACAAGATTCTGTACTGACTTTATGAAGGTCAGTTCCATCACATAATCAGACCCTTTTCCATTGCTACGTATGGATGACTGCATAGAGCAAGTGGGCGCCGCCAAATATGTTAGTAAATTTAATTGGCTCAGAGGTTACTGGCAAGTTGTCTGTGGTCATCACACAGATCATATTATGGGATGCTGCTGGGGTTGAAGCAACATTTCAGTGTTTAATGAGCTGAGTTGTTCCTGGTCTGAAGGGGCTCCGCCTGTCTGCATAAGCTCTATGAGACAGATACACCATATAGATGTAGACAGATATGAATCCACCATTTAAGTTTAATACGATAAGGCTGTAGTCTTTCTATATATATCATATGTTATTTAAAGTAAGGATGGCAATGTTTTACTGTAATATGACACAATGTACAGTATTTCTTATTACCTGCAGTGAGTGGAAAGAAGCAGCACCTCTGTGGCCTGTTAATCACATTAAATATCTTCAAGCCCACGTTCCTGCAGGTTGAACAGGCTGTTGATGTAAATTGCAGTTGCCTACAGTAACTTAAAGTGTACTTCACCTAAATTCATGTAATCCTCAGTTTGAATTCACAGCATTAAAGGTCAGGTGTTGGCATTGTAATTTTTCCCTCCTTGTTTATGCAGGGCATCAGTATACCAATGATCCCATCAGGACACAGACTCTGGGTGTGATGGGTCTGTCTTAATGTTAGTCTCCATGGTGATGACTGTGCTCCTGCATCCTCTGAGGGAACAGAGGTGATCACAGCAGCCACATTAGGAGAACCTGACCTGTGTGCTCAAAGTGCAGGCTGACATCCTTCTGTCTCTCTCACCTGGTCTCATCCCTGAGTCATGCCAGTCTCTGCAGGATCTTTATTTGCTCTGCTTCACAACATCCCATCATGCATTATATTCACTAAACTCCATAGTGGTATTTACTTTTTCTTTTTATTCATTTTTGAGTTATAAATCCTGTCATCAACCATCATCTGTTGTATCCATTATTTGTCATGGCCTAGGGGCTAGATTATGACAATTAGGAGGCTCTGATATGGATAGCTGGAAATAAAAACTAAATCTCAGATGATCCTGGCACTGATCAATATTTCCATGATTATAAATCTGATTTGAATGTTTTTAACAGTCTGATGGCTCAGAGAAGGGAAGTGGATCTGTCATCTGACCATCTGTCACGGTCAGCGCTAGAGTTGCACCCAAGTGACAGCTCACAGTGCCTCGTCTTGAGTTGTGTGTCTTTCATCATTGCCTAAACCCAACCAGTGCAAAATCTTTTGAGGAAAAAAATACGCTTTTAAAGGGATTGTCGGAAAGGCAGGATGTTTAAAAACACATTTCTAGGTATATTAATAATTGATGTGTGCTTACAGCTTTGACAACATAGACATGTATAAACTCGTGGCCTGTCCAGTTCTGGCCCTAGACTCAGAAGTCTGTTTTAATGTGGATCAATGTTATTACAAATCTATTGGCTTGTTTGCATGTACATAATTTGACAGATGTTCGATACACAGAGCTCACAGTCTGTTGACCTTTTCCTCTGTCTTGCCTCACAGTGTTTCAGTTTGCTCTCGTTTCTGACATTCATCAAAGTGAATGAGTTAATGTGCTATTTTAAGCTAGATGGAGCTTGCAGCAGCCGATAACACAGTTAATTGCCCTTGTCTTAATGAGACAGTTATGCACCATATTGTCAGGAACAATCTATTATATGGATAAGGTTCAGCATCCTGTGTTGTGCTAAGCACTATTGAGGTTGAAACTATATACAGTATATAGTCACTGTTTTTTCTCTGTGTTTTATGAGCACAAGGTTATTAATATCTCATCAGTAAAACCACCCACATGTATGCACTAAGGTATAACAATTCATTGAATGCACCTGTGTTTTTTTCTCTTTCAGATTTAAACTTCAGATTTGAAGTTTGAGGCTCACCACAGGTCATTAAAGTCCTCCATGGGTAAAACTAAATGAACATTTTTACAAAGAAAACCTGACCTCTGCCCTGCTCTGAAAATCTGCTTTTATTTAGTTCACATATAAGGGTTATTTGAGGCTAATTGCTCTCTGGGTCATTGCTCTTCTATTCTGTGATGATGTTTCATCACTATAATTACCCTCTGCTTAATTGTCAGTCAGGCTCTTATGTTGAGAGTGATGGATGCACTGAGCATTTGCACATTATTTAAGGAATTATTTGCGTATACTCCCATAATAGTTAAACTGCATTTACCAGGCATGCAAAATCAAATAAAGGAATTGTCCTTGAGGATCACTGACCAGCAGGCACACACTGACATTTCAACAGAATCAGTCACGCAAAGCACAAGTTCTGCAGCATGAACATTTTCAGGGGCAATTACAGCACAACCGAGGTGAACAAAGTGGAGTGATGAGACAGCAAATGTGTCAAATGTTAATTATTGAATGTTCCATACTGTTGAGGCTTATTATCTTTAGAGAATTAGTGATTTCTCTTTGAGTGCACAATGTACCAAATATGAAAAACATTTTATGCAAGAATGGATTTTGAATTCCATGGGAACTGAAATGTCCTCATCTTTCATACAAGGCATGAAGCGACACAAAAGACAAGGCAAACAAATCCAAATGGCCAAGGCAGGGGATCAGAAGTCCAAAATCAGACAGGTAGATCAGGCAGAGAATTTAGACCAAGGCACTCAGAGTCATGAGATACTCAAATGAGGTTAGTCATACACAAATATCTCCAGAATCAGCACACAATGGTTTGGGGGTGTTATTTTCAGGTGAGGAACCATCGTCTGCACAGACACACATGAAGACTGAGGCTCCTATAATCTTGGTTATTTACTGTACAGAGAAAGGTCTCCGTATCTCAAATGCACTCATTTCATTGAGCAGAAAAAATAAATCAAAAGTCAACACATAATTTTTATTCTCAAATAAAAAGGAGAATAGTCAAAGTAATGACAGTAGTCAACAGTGTGGTTGATTGTAAGCTACTGTCTGAAAGTGATGGAGGTGCAAGGATATGGTTTCTTCTGGCTGGAAAATCAGGATGCCGTTGTCCAGTAAACCAAACTCTGAGCTTCAAAACAGCAGTTCATGAACCATTTGTATGTAAGCAGCAAACCAAGATAATTTTAGTACTAAAATTACCGCAAAAAATAAAAAATAAGAAAACAACTAAAGCTACAACTTATTCTTATTACAGGCTGTGCTCAGCATCAAGGAAGAGAGATGCAATGTTTCATGTGACTGATAGGAAAGTTAAAAGAAAATGTTGCACTCCCTGTTCCCTGTTTTAACACATGTTTTCAAAGGAACTTGGGCCCGAATGCAGACACTGACACAGAAACCAGTATGGTGAAACAAATTTATTTTACGCTCTGGAAGGAAAAGGAAATCAGAAACACTGAGCACCAGCACCAAGGATGAACACAGGCGATCCAACAGAGGACTTATGGGAAACCAGTGACGTAAAATACACAAGGGAGAAACAATTTCTCATGTTGGGGCTTCAATACAAGAGGGACATTACAGACGAGCTGTGTGGAGGTATTTGGATGTTTTTTGGATGAAGAAAAGTGAGCTGTTTGCTACCGTCATATGGACATGCGGTGCTGCACGGAGCCCCGCTGTAACTCAGAGAAGCCACGGAGGACTCTGAAACTTCTCCCAGCCCTTAGTCCACATGAGGGGGAGGAGATAATGAGTGAAATTTGAATTTTTGGTGAACTATCCCTTCAAGTTAATAGCGTGGGTCTAAATAATTGTGAAAAGTAAATTGATCTTCTAAAAGGTTATCTGTAGTCTGACATAGTCCACCTCTCAGGAATGAAACAATGTCGTGTTAAGTGGACAGGCCCATCTCAGCAGCTATTTTCACTGCTGCACCTGAATTATTTAATTTCCCCCTCTTTTTGGAATCACACCTCTAAATGATTGATTTTGGGGGCAGGAAATTGGTTTATAAAACATCCTGGAGAACCAAGGCTGGCAGGAAAGTGTCAGGTGAGAGGTCTGGAGCCAATCCAAGCTGACAAAGGATGAGGGCGGGGTAGACCCTGGACAGGTCTGCATCCTAGGCAGGGTCACATATCGAGACAAACAGCACCAGAAAGAAAATAAACATCACTGACTGGACTTGAACAATCTCTGGTCAGAAGAGTCCTGAACATGACTGTATGACTTCCAGAGCAACAAAGATTTTCATACAGTCTCCTTCAAATGAGTGCCCTCTGGGAGAGAGAGCAAACGACTCAGTTATAATGAGAAGACCAAAGAACTCGTCATTAGTCACAGATAAAGATACATTATATGCCAGACTTTCTTGGCCTCTGGGGCTTTGCTGTATTTTCTTATTTATTTATATTTTTTGTCGACTGAGGTTTTTCTTCTTTTTCCCTTTTGTGCAGCTGAGACTTTCAGTTTAATCAATTCCCTTTTCTGAGCCAGAAATATAGACGTAAAAGACAATTACTGAAGGAGAAAATATGATAAGGGTAAAGAATTGAACCCCAGCCATCAAAAGAAGAGAGTTCCATTTTGTTTGGTCAGTTAAACAGGCATCATATATAATGTGTGTTTGAGGAAAATGACACCCCAAACATCATACTGCTGAGGTTGTCTTAGATGTATACCCTAATAATCTATACTCACACACAGCACAGAAGAGGATGTAAAGTCGAAATAATGACACAGACTGGACATCTTGACAATGGTAACACCTGGCTTTCATTAGTCTTAAAGCTATGGTCTGATGGTTTGTACCTATAAACATACACAAATGTACACTCACCAGCCACTATTTTGGTTACACCTGTCCAACTGCTCGTTAGTGCAAATATCTAACAGGACAATCATATTAATCAGTCTATTAATATGTACTGTCCCCTGATTATTTTAAATAATCAAAATAATCAAATCTCAATCTCAATCACATGGCAGCAACTCAATACATCTAGACACGTAGGCATGGTGAAGATGATCTGACCATCAGAACGGAGAAGAAAGGAGATCTGAGTCACTTTCAATGTGGTATGTCTGTTGGTGCCAGATGGGCTGAGTATTTTAGAAACTGCTGAGCTGCTGGGATTTTCACACAACCTTCTCTAGGGTTTACAGAGAAAATAGGAAATATCCAGTGAGCAGCAATTCTCTGGGAGAAAATCCCTTGTTAATGCCAGAGGTCAGAGAAGAATGGTCAGACTGGTTGGAGGTGTGTTTTAGCGCCATGAAAGTATATTTTTCCATATCGCTAGTTTTTTGGTTGCTGAAGCATGTGTGCAAGTCCCCAAAACCATTCTTATATCATCTTTTTCAGCGTTTTCTTAGCTAAAAAATGGTACCATGCTAAAGCTTGTAGCTAGCTCGTAGCCAGTGCTAGCTAGGCAATAGTAAGGAAACTACATGAGGGGTTAGTTGTAACACTGTGTTACAACTAACCCCTCATGTAGTCTTCGACATAAAACAGGGGTGCAAACTTAACCTTTCGGCGAAAATAGCAGTTTTAAATGCAAAATAGGTCATTAGTGTCCATAATAATTTGAATTATTAATAATTAAAAAATAATATATATATTGGCCTATTTTTTTTTCCTTCCATGATTTTGTCACCTCGTCAAAAAACTGATCAAGCACAATCATAACATAAATAAATAAATAAATTACACAAAACAGAAATAAAAATTAAGATGAAAATTAAATAAAAATAAAAAACAAAACAGTGTGTGACAGGTTTGCACCCTTGATAAAAGCAATTAATCTCCCGAATGAGGTCTAGAAAGAAAAGGGAGAGTGAGCATTATTATTATTAATATTAATATTATCATTATTATTATTATTAAAATACATTATATCAGTTAAACTTAAAATAATAATTTCATGTTCCATTTTGGAGAGCGTTTTTTTGTTCTAATGACAGCCTGATTAATTCCAATTATATTAATGCTTTTTTGAAAGTGCTCTTCATCTTTTATTTTCTAAAAATAGCAATGTTTTTCTTACAGAGTATCTATTAGTATCATAGATGGACAAACAATCAGTCTTCAGATAAAATTGTACTGAACCAATTGTTTAAACAAACCTTTCCAGCATGCGTTACAACTAACACCCCCCCTGTTACAACCTACCCCACCATTGGGGTAGGTTGTAACGTTTCACTTCCTCCATCTGTCGTGAAATTGTAAAAGAATGGTAAGTTCTAGAAACAAACTTCCAGTGCTCATTTGTAGTAGAGATGGATATGTTGCTTGTGTAAAAAAAAAAATTTATCTAACTCAAATATATCTGTAGATATTTACCCAAAACAAAATCCGTTAGGTTGTGCCCCGCTCTCCCCTATATTAAGATGCTTATAACCCCTTAATTTAATAATTTCATTTTTCAATTACCACCTGTGGTTGTATTTGTCTTGTTTCTTGCCTGGTGCACAAACAATGAATTTATAACACTGATTGAGGCATTTTAAACCTTTTACACATTTTAAAGAATGTGAGATTTGAATTTTTGCTTTGTTTAAATAATGTAGACATGACAACATTTGTTTTGTATTTCAACAGATATCTGGCCACTGGGGACTCGATATCTCTGCAGTACAGAGTTGGGAGAAGTTCAGTGGGAACGATCATCCCAGAGGTGTCAGAGGCCATCTTCCACTGTCTGGTGGATGACTTCACGGCCCAGCCAACAAGAGAAGACATGTCGTCATTCGGCTCCCTCCAACTCTGGCTGCTGGTTTTACAACTACAAGGGGACGTTTTCCATCGTCCTGCTTGCTGTTGTGGCTGCGCGTTACTGCTTCCAGGTCATCGATGTCGGTGGTTATGGCCGGAACAGTGATGGTGGCACATTGGCAAATTCCAGGTTTGGCGAGGGTCTAAGTGATGGAACCTTGGTTTTCCCAGAGGACGCTCTCATCCCAGGAGCGTTGTTGGAGGATGCCCTTTGCCCTGGTAGGAGATGAAGCCTTCCCTCTCTGCAGGCACCTGTTCCATCCTTTTCCTGGCCACAACATCTCCAGAAAGAAGAGGATGTCTATACCGCCTCAGCCGTGCCAGGCTGACGGTAGAAAACAGCTTTGGGATCCTCTCCTAGTGGCGGATCTACCGGAGAGCGGTGGAGCTGGACCCGGACAAGGTGGAGCAAAAACATGCTCTCCAAAACTGTTAACATTATGAGAAAGTTTGTGCAATTTGTGCATAAACCAAACATTCCACATTCCAGTCAGTTTCGTAATATGTTAAAAGACACAAAAAGGCACATGGTCAATAATAAAAAAGTACTTATAACACCATCCAAGAAAAGAAAAGTATATAATAAAATAGAAGTAAGTAAAAACATTACATTTGACAGTGCTGTTCACAGGAGGGCTATTCCCAAACCAACTACACCTGTGAGTTTGAACTGCCTCCCCCTGGCAGCCAGGTCAGGGCCCCGATGGCCCTGTTACACTGCTACTGAGTACTGATTTCACTGCACAACACCTGTATGTGTGCACTGTGTGGTTTTGTTCAAAATGAAACAAATGAAAAGATGTTTCCTCATGTTCCCACCCAAGTTGACAGTGGTGAAGACCACATCACATCTTACACAGGCTCAACACAGAGATGAGAGGAGCTCAAGAATGCAGAACGTGTGTGTGTGTGTGTGTGTGTTCATATTTGTAGCTCAGACACAGCTGTTTTTTTTTACTATGTGATGCAGATCAACAGTGGCTGAAAACCCAGATAAACAAATGCAAATAGTTCTGAATTGAATTAAAAAGCTGGGCACAGGACAGAGACTTCAGATTTTCTCTTCAGACACTGTTCCCCTGATCCCAGAGCTGCAGCTGCCACCCTCTATTCCCATCCTCCCTCTGTTGATCCCTGTAACCTCAATGTCAGCCAAGCAGGTTATCCACGGTGAATTGGGAGATGTGTCATCTTGTTCAGTGTCACCTTTGTGCTCTGCTGATGCTGAGCTACACAGCTGTGGCAGCGAGGCATCCTGGGTCACAAGGTGGTTCATTCCTTCCTTTTTCCTACTCTGTCTTTATTCTATTCTCTAACCTTTTCTTGAAACTCCTGTCCTGTTGTGGTGGCAGCAGTTCAGCCTTGATGGAGTTGTAGGCATCACTGCAGGTGGTCATGAACAGATAAGGTGCTCTGTAGCCTAGTGGGTGGATGCAAAATAAACTATAATGCACTTTATGGGAACTTAAAGGTCCCATATTAGGAAAAACACATTTTTTCTGGTCTCTACATATATAAACTGGTCCTCCCTGAGCCTACCAACTCCAAGAATGAGGAAAGCAAACGGGTCCTGAATCGACTCCTGTGGTGACGTTAATGACGGGAGTGATTTGCATAGGCCGGACCCCGGACCACACCTGTTTCTATGGCTGCACAGCAACAAACTCCTGAGCTAAGTTGATGAAATACCGACCAATGTAAGTCATAAACTGATAATAATAATAATAATAATAATAATATTTGCCGTGTACAGAAACAATGTTACTTAACAAAATAGAATTTATTGTAGACTGATGTTCATTGTAAAACATTCATTTATTTACATAAATGTAGATTTCAGTACATAGCCCAGAGCAGCGGCGCCGGATTCATTTTAGAGGTGGGGGGGCCATGGAGTTTGGGTTGTTACGGGGCATAGATTTACACACTCACTGTCGGTCGGTGCAATAGTCATATTGTAGCGTCCGGCCGTGATGCGTAATACCAGCGTAATACCAGCATAATGCGTAATCCCCCCCCCCGCCAGCGTCTCCCAGACCGTCATGCCTACCGTAACTTCTCAAAAAGAAAAAAAAAAAAAGCTGTGTTTTCCGGTCTCCTGTGCTGGTCTGGCTGCATGTTTGAGTAAATAAAATGTTGTGAATACACCTCTTAAAGCCCGTTTGAGCAGTTTCTATAAACTGCTAGGTTCTCAACGACCCGACCCGGTCCGATCCAGGTGTTGAAGCCTGGACCTGATGCAGCCGGACTCACGAGCAGTCTCTCAGCTGGACCACGGCAAAAATAAAAAAATAAAAGAAGCCCGTGGTTCGACCTGACCCAATTTTTAATCAGAATTTTAATAATAGAAAACACCATTTGTGAATTTGAGTAGGCTACTGTAACAGTTTATGAGCACTCAGGTCTGTGGCGCATCAGTCTGCAGCGGCTACTTTTCACCTCTTATTCTTGTCATTCATGTTTTAATAATAGGAACAATGCTTAAGGTCAACGTCTGCTTAGACAGACGTTTGGACTTTATGTAGCTAAATAACTTTGTCTCAGTCCGTGACTGTGCTCGCTTCATAAAGACAGCTGTTATAGACCACTCGTCCAGCTGTGGTCACATGAGTTATTACAATGTTTCCATTTTGTTGTTTTCGCGCGTCTCTTCTTTTTCTCACAAGTTATGGTTTTTACTGGCAAAACGAGCCAGTTAGAAATGAATAAAGGAAAAGAAAAAATAATATCCAGGAGACTTTGTCCCGTCCTCAGGACGTGAGTGAGGGAGGATCAGCTGGTTAGAGATGTCTGTCACTGTCAGCTGCACATCTGTCAGCAGGTCCGCTCACCCGCTCCACACCTCACAAACTTTAGGAATAAGCTAGATGTTGATTCTGTGAACAGACAGTGACATGCTGGAAATAAGCAGACACCATACTCGCCCTCGTTAATATTGATTATTGAATTAACGTCATAAATCTCTCGCCGCTGTAGTCCAGTTCATCACCTGTCTCTGTGGGTGTAGGCTACGTCATCTCCAGGTGAAACAACTGTAAAACACCTGGAATTGATAATAACTAAAGGCAGATCACCAAATCTGAACTAGGCTATTAACACATCCTAATCAGGTTAATTAATCTTTTCCTCACATTTTTTCAAAGTAAACTTCCCTTCGCTCACCGGCAGAGCAGAAGTTGCACTTTCTGAGATGGTGCACTAGGTCCACAGTGTTTGTGGATGAAGCCTACAGGATGAGAAGGTGACGAAGGTGAAGGTGACAATAGTAAGCGGAGGAAGGACGACGGAAGCTGGAGAAGCTCCGCTCAGCTGCGCATTCACGTGGGCACCATATGGCCGGAGAGACTTGAATTGGGACTATTTACTGGGCTGCACTACAGGCAGAGTAGCATTAGATTTGATTTTAAATTAAAGATTCTTCTATGTTTTACTGGTTTATTTCATTTGATGTGGGTGGGACCGGGGGAATTATTGAAACCGGGATAGCGTGTGGTGATAGGTGGTGATCAGCGACCGGTAGAGCAGGGCAGGGCCGTAAAGTGGGGGGGCCAATGGCCCCTTGGCAGTCCTCCTCACTTTTCATTCAAACAAACTAATGTGAATGCCACAGTTGTTAGATTTTATCAATGAGACCAACATTAATGTCCCTGTAAAGTGAAATTGGAGTTTTGTTTCAAAATATATTAAAAGTGTTCGAAATGTATTGATAAAAACATGCAAAAAGACTCATTTCTGTACAGTGCTTAATTTTAGAGGTTAGGGTTTCACAGTTTCACTCTGCTTCAGTGGTCTTTGTTTTTAAGGGCAGGCTTACAGAGGGGACGCCGTGACGCACTGGCGTCCCTACTTTCATAACTCCTCCCATGTGCACAGTAACATTATAAATACTTCAAGAACGCCAAAGAGCGTCTGCTGCCACTACCCCTGGAGCTACCGGCGCCGCCGAAGCTACCAGTCCACTAGCTTGGTCTCTGTCTTAATAAAATGTAATGCAGACTTATCAGGTCATTGTAAAACATTTATTTATTGATGTAAATGTGGTGTTATTTGAACCTAGTCTATACAGATCCCAGAGGCAGCGCTGCTCTTATATGAAACATGAAGCTCCACTTTTAATTCAAACAAACTAATGAGACTGCCACCGTGGGACCAGCCGGCGCTCGGTGGCAAAACTCTAAGAGCCAAACCAGCCACAGTCCAGGTGAACCTCTGCAGCGTCCGTCCCACAGCTCACCGCCACAGCAACGGCTACACCGCAACAAAACCGTGGGCCGCCGCCGTCAGCAGACGAATCTCACCTTGCCCTGATAGCATTAGCTCGGCGGCTAACACTAGGCCCGTTGTCCTGCGCTGACGGTGGCGGCCCTCATTGTTGTTGCGGTGTAGCCTTCAAGGCTCCCGCTGCTGTGGTGGTGAGCCGTGGGTCTGATGCTGCAGTGACTCGGGGTGAACGGGACGAACGGGGCTAGCCGCCGAGCTAACGGTTAGCGCCGGGCTAGTCGAGCTAACGCGTTAGCGCCGGGCTATTAGCCGCGTAGCTAACGCTATCAGGGTAGCGGAGATCCGTGTGCCCCCAGCATATTTCCCTCACTGCTCAGTGTGTATCGGAGACATTCAGATAAGAGCTGGACTCAGACTCCAGCTCAAGCGTATAGCTCAAACCCGTAGCTGCTCGGGTACGATGTGACAGTTAGCAGTAGCATTAGCACAGTTGGCCGGCCGGTAGGCCATTTGATTGACAGTTAAAACTCGACGAAGCTCAGCAAGTGGGCGGGGCTTCTGTGCCTGCAGCAGACATCCAGAGCTGTGAGAACTGCCTCATTTAGTCATGATTTTAAAACCTAATTTCACCTACTAAACGAATTTTTGTAGCATCCAAAATTGGCAGGATGGTTAATAGGACATATGTCTGGGATGTGATTAACTGAGAATACGAATCCAGTGTCACTTTTCAGGGACTTTATTCTCCTAAAAATATTTTAACCAGCCAGCGGTAAACCTCTAAAAGTGTGCGGATAAGTTACTTGGCTCCACCTCTTTTGTTCCTGACCACTGAGGAGAATAAGTACAGGAAAAAAACCTGTAATCAGATTACTGGTAATCCAGCCTATTTTTTAGGCCTTTTCTCGAAAATTGCATATCCATAATAAAATGAGTATATCTCTGCAACCACAAGGTCTATTTGAATACTTTTGGTGTCATAGTAAAGGGAAAAAAATGAGGAATTGCTGAAATGTGTAAATTTCAGTATATCTGTTACTGGTGAAGAGTAAATGAAGATGACACACAGAAAAAAATTAATAAAATTAATATTCGCCTAAAAAAAAAATCATATTTTTGATGAGTGCCCTTTAGAATAATGCTGATGAAGCTCAAACTCTCTATAAAATCATTGTACAACATGTGAACATTGTCTCTGCAGTGGTTGATTCTGATTAATTGAAGCAGGACAAAATGATTGAGATTTTACTACAAAATATCCAGGCGAACTTTCCAAAATGTCCATTTTTTGGCACAGCTTGGAACCACCTGCTACTATAAACTATTGTTTAATCTTTATTTTCACACAATTTGGATAAACTAACTGAAAATAAATCTACTGGAACCGATTGGAAATAACTAACATAGTGGATTCAGTCTCTCTGCGCCCTGCTGCACTCTCAGAGCAGCTTCTGGGTGGGTTTGGCTTTCAGCCTCTATCTCTGCAGCGGAGTGGTCGATTCAAGTGATTGACGGCTCATTGTAACTAGAGTGCCTATAGAGAGAGAGTGGCGACAACGGAAGTTCAAAATGCTGGCCGATCACGTGGTCCATGTAGCCTCAGAAAGTTCCCGGAAGTGCTTGGCGGGCAATTGAAAGCAATAGGAAAACCCTGATAATTGCTAAATAACGGTCAATAAATGCTTTGTTTTGCGGTATTTATATGCTTGTGTTAATTACTTTTAACTGTGTTAAGTTTACTTAACCACTACAGTCATCGACAGCAATAAAATCGTAGCATTTTCTCTGTTTTTATCAAACTTTCAGACTTGAATGAGGCAAACTTACAGGTCACTCACAACATGTCTGGACTCACAACTGCATAATGATGACAACCGTGTTCAAATACGAAATCCATGCAAATGCTAAAATTTGATTTGAATTCATTGTAAATACACGTAATTCTATCACTATTTGTTAACTATTCTTCTTATTAGGCTATACTTGTGTTGCTTTGAACCCTGTTAACTTGACTAAACCCTTACCGTTGTTGATAGCAATAAAACTGTAATATTTCCTCTTTTTTTTACTTTCAGACTTGGTTGAGGCAGAGTAACAAGTGACTATGATTTGACAATTGACTACACAACAGCATGATAACTCTAATAGAAAATCCATGGCAAATAAATTAAAGTTTAATTTTAATTCATTGCAAATATATGGAATTTTATCACTGTTTGTTAACTGTATACTTATCCCAAACTTACTGTACTCAGTGATGCATAATAAAACACAGAGTCATGTTTTACCCAGTGCACTTAATATCACAATAAATTCCTTAAAAACAGATCTACAGAAGTCAAACAGATCAGCATGTCAAGCTGTTTGCGTCCTTTCCGCTGTGTTGTCCTTGAATATAGTCTTCACCATGGTATGCTGTGCTGCACGGGGATGCTCCAGTCGCTTGGAGAAAGGCCTGCACATGTATGGCTTCCCCAAACACAGGGACAGGAGAAAAGCATGGCTGGCTAAAGTCAGAAGGAGCAATTTAAACACCTAGATTTCAACAACAAAAAAATGTGAGGTAATCATATTCAAACAATTTGCTCTTTCACACACTTTCAAATACCACGCCACTGGGAAGTTTAACATTTTTTTAATTAACAGAGCAGAACAGGAAAAAACAATGCAAGAAGAATCACAGAATCACAGCTCCTAAAACAGTAGCAACGACAAGAGAGGGCAGAATCCATTGGGCTACATGTAATAAATGTCACCACCGACATGGGTAGCCCTAAGCAGGCCATGTGGAAATCCTTTGGGGTCGAATAAAACATAGGTGACACATCCAGCAACACCAGACAGGCATTTCTTCTTCATGGCTGTTGTCCCACATCTGGTGAAACAGTTAACACATAAGAGACATGTTACATCCTTGTCATCATCACTCCTGAGCTATTGATAGATATCACGTGACGTCACACAGCGTTCGCAGCCGGTCACAGCGCCATCTTGGGTACCGACTTCCAAAGGCAGTCTATGGGCTGTGACCTAATACATCCATGGCTGTGACATCAAATCTCACAAAAATAGTGGATAAACCTTTTTTTATTACATGGCTCTATTGAATGTCGTATTCCGATAATTTATTGATATTTCTGATATTTATTTACATCTTGATTTTGCATTTAACAGTCTGTTATTCCTGTTTAACAGATCGTTGCTAAGTAAAATACACTAGGTAGGGACGCCGCTCTGATCAGCGCAGCACAGAAAAGAGAAACTATGCAGGATATTTACTTTCTGTTTCATTTTTTACCGTCATTAAACAGCTTGGGAGACATGTAGTTCGCCAAGGGAGGCTGCCTCACTCTACTGAGTCTGAGCAGCACGTACGTTCACGTTGCTTTCGTGAATTGTAAACACACAGACGCCCCCTCGGTTTTAGCGTCCAGCAGTTTAGCGGCTAATTCAACAGCAGTGATGGATAACTGTACCGGAGAGGCTCAACATGAGCTTCATCTGAGGAATAAACGGCAGCTTTTACCTGACGGGAGACCGACGCCTGAGCTACGGTAGCTAACAGCTAGGGGAGCGTGCCTATGTTCCCTCAGCCCTATGTTCCCTCTGGACTCTCTCTACCTATCTGGACTCTGTCTATCTGGCCTGTCTAGCCTCTACCTGGTCTTTTTACTAAACTTAACCAACTCCTTTCTTCATTGCCTAAACCCAACCAATGGTGGGACCAAAGGGCTGTGGGAATAGGGCCTAATTTTCAGTGACAACGAAAGTTAGAAACGAGGGAACATAGGGCCTAATTTTCAGTGACGACAAAAGTTAGAAATGAGGGAACATATGGCTGAGGGAACATAGGGCTGTGGGAACATTTTACCTACTTTTCCTCCCTCCCCCCTTTCTTATACACGCACACACACGGCCCAGGTTGTCTGTCACATCTGTTGTAAACCTTGTAATAACAGCTTGCTGAGTACAGTTAACACTATTGTTGCCTCGGTTTGAGTGTGGATTATTAATAGTTAACGGTTTGTTTAATGTGAGTGGTGATCATCGCGTCCTGATGAGTTGGGTTTTAATAACAGCTGATAACGTAACTGTGTAGATGGTGTGGATTGTGATGAGAAGGTGTTGCACATATTTTAAGACTTATCTGTGCAAACCATTGTGCAAAACCTGTTTGTTGTGACTTTTTGCGTGATAAGATGATTTGCCGAATTCTTCTTCCATTCCTGCAGCCTTTTGTCTCAATGTTAACGATGGCAAAATGTCCAGATATTTTATTACTTTATGAAAATAAATGTCTGTGAGTTAAAAAGAAGTGGGCTACGCATTTCTGATCTGATTTGGCTTTTCGTGTATTTGGAGGAGAGACAGAGCGAGAGAGAGAGAGAGAGACGAGGAGAGAGAGAGAGAGAGAGAGAGAGAGAGAGAGAGAGAGGTCCGCTGGGTGAGCTAGATTAACTTTTAACAGGAGAGAGAGCGGCGCACCGCGCTGTCAAAACTCGTCTCAGCAGAAATGGTGTGTGCTTTCAAGGCAAGGCCATCAAAATGAGAAATATCCATATCCAAACTACATCAGGCAGCAGTCTTCTAGTCAGAGAGGATGTGGCTGCACTGAGCTGAATAGAGGTTAACTCAGTGTTCGGTACCCAGCATGGCGGCGGCCCGGTGGAACGCACCGTGACGTCACCTACTGATAAGTATCTATAAGATCTTTGGTCCTTACTCGTCAGTTCTCCTGATGTACAGCATCAATGTCTATGATTATTGATTAACTATAGCTATATTGCTCTGGCCCATACATTCTTCATTTATAAAAATATATATTTCTAGTTATAGCTGACATAGTCAAAAAGGTGATCACTAGTCACTAGTTGCTGTAGTGTTTATTACGGGAGTCATAGTGGATGCTGCTGTGCTGGGGTGCATTACATTCAACAGTGTTCCTCGCCATTAATATGAGCAACAATTGTTGAGATAATGCAGTCCAACACACAATGATCTCAACAAATAACATAAAGTACAATGAACACTACTTTTCTGATGTCAACAAAAACTGAACATGTATAAAATTTATGAAAGCAGAATTTATGGCACAGCTGGTATACTGCACTGCATGATGTTGCACAGGTGTATCAAATAATATGACCAATAGTTTATATAATGTTTAGTATGATTACTTGAGAACATGCCATGGCGAGATGTGTATTTTAATCAGTCAGTGGTTTAACAAATAAATTAGCAAATCAGAACATTTTCCATGTTTGAGACAGCAGTCCAGAATGTCCTCATATCATAAACTTCACCCATCTTTCCGCAGCCTCAATGATATTAATTTTATGTTTAACTGCAATCACATTACATTAACCTCGCTACTAGTCTGACAATTGACAGCGTTGGATTAAGTTATATTTAGAGAAAAGAATTACATTTAGCAGCCTGTTGCATGTGTTGCTATCGTTAGCCAGAGTGCTAGCCTAAACTTTTATCTGTTAATATTCTCTAAATATTCAAATCTAGACGGGGATAATCCGCCAACATACTTAATTACTCATGTCGATTTAATTCAGATGCACTACTGATATGAAAATGCCATTTTTTAAACATTTTACCTTGAACAAGTGCTGCTCCGACCAGCTGCTCCATTGGAATACATTGAGCGGCGGTTAGCTTATGCTAACTTCCGGGAACTTTTGAGGGGCTCCATGCGCCGCCATTGCTGTGAAAAAACTGAACCATTGCAGTGAACCGAGGTGGCGCCACTCTCTCTCTATAGGCACTCTAATTGTAATAAAAACGGAGATTACTTGGCTGATTACTTAACATTTATAAAATCAACCACAGGCTATAGAGCGGCCGTAGAAGCCACTCGCTGTCTCGTTGTATTTCAGAGGTGAGGCACAGAGACAGAGCTGCTCTGCCTCTTCTGCCCGTACGGTGTCGGTGTGTGGCTGAGGCTACGCTGCCGCATTGCGTAACTCTACTAAGTGTGAGCGGCACGTAGAGTTCACGTCGTGATTTGTAAACAACGGTTTTAGCTTCCAGCAGTTTAGCGGCTAATTCAACTGCAGTGATGGATAACTGTACCAGAGAGGCTCAACAACTTCATGAGCTTCATCTGAGGAATAAACGGCAGCTTTTACCTGACGGGAGACCGACGCCTGAACTACGGTAGCTAACAGCTAGCAGGTTTTGGTTTTACCTACTTTATCTCTCTTTCTCTCTCCCTCTCCCTCTCTTTCTTACACACACGCGCGCGCACACACACACACACACACCAGGTTGTCTGTCACATCTCTGTTGTAAACCTTGTAGTACTAGCTTGTTGAGTACAGTTAACATTATTGTTGCTTAGGTTTGAGTGTGGATTAATTGTTAACGGTTTGTTGTGTAGCTAATGTGAGCGGTGGTGGCCCAATATCACAATCCTGTTATTTTTGAGTTGGGTTTTAACAGCTGATCTGTGTACGGTAGATGGTGTGGATTGTGATGAGAAGATGTTGCAATGCACACATTTAAAAACTTATCTGTGCAAAGTGTAAACCATTGTGCCACACCTGTTTGTTGTGACTTTCTTGCGTGATCAGCTGTGATAAGCTACCCCCCGCCCCCCAACTCGTGGTTTGTGCCGGCGGCTGTCACTAATGTTAATGTTAATTGGGCCATCACTTTATTAATAAAGTGATGATTTACAATCTAGAGTTCATCCATTGTGTTTTATTTTGAAATTTAGTGGATGCTTGGTGCGTTTCATTTCCTGTTTCCGCTGCGTGATGGCTGCGTGACTGAATTTGCATGTTTGGTATTAAAGTAATCCAAAAGTAACTAAATGTAATCCATTACATTACTTCAATTCTCCCCCACTGTGAAAGGCAAAATGACAGTGATTAAAAACTGTAGCTACACTGAAACACATCGCACATATTTAATGTTACATTGCATAAAATCAATCAATATTAAACTTCATAAAATGCTTACAAATGCAAAATGTGGACTCATGTGTTCTAGGGTCAGAATGTCAGCCAAGGAAGAGCAGCTAGCTGAGGCGATGTCAGAGATAGAGAGAGGAGAGAGCGTCAGGGCGGTCTCCAAGAGGTTTGGAATTCCCAAATCAACCCTATCTGACAAGAAATTAAAAAAATATGAGTGCAAGCCACACCCCAACAGGACAATCACCCACGGAGAGGAGGAGACCCTGGTCAGCTACATCCTGTGGATGGCCGAACACGGGTTCCCGCTGACCAGGACCACCATCAAGTGCCTCGCTCTGGAGATGGTGTAGGAGGGAGTGACAACTGGTGGTCCCGGTTCAAGGCCCGTCATCCGGAGCTCCGGTCGAGGACCCCCGACTCCCTGGACAGGGAGGCCATCTCCCGGTTTTTTGACCTGTATGAGAGGATGATGAGCGCCCACAGTCTCCATGACAAACCCCACCTAGTCTGGAACGGCGATGAAACTGGTTTTCGCGACAAACCTAAATCACGGGATAAGGTGATCTGCCAGAAAGGGAGGCGGCAGGTGTACCACCAGCAGACGACCACCAGGAAGCACATCACTGTGCACCTGGCGGTCCGTGCTGCTGGTACACATGTCCCTCCTTCATCATCTATCCCCGGTGTCTTCCTTCGGTGGCCTACGCACTAGATAGTCTGGCAGAGAGCCTCTACGGCTTCTCTGAGAAGGGATATATGACCGGTGAACTCTTTATGAAATGGCTGGTTCATTTTACAAAGCATGCCCCCAAGGAGCGTCCACTGGTGCTGATCATGGACCAGCATGAGACTCACTGCGGACGCCCGGTGATTGATTTCTGCCGGGCCAACCAGGTGGAACAACAAATGCAATGCAACAACAAATGCCTTCATCTTGCGCCGTGAGATGAGCAATGCCAAGCAGGTGCAGCCCATGACACACAAGGACTTCATGGTGGAGCTGGTGTCTCAGCTTTGTGGCATGGACAAAGCAGGTGTTCCCCAGAGCAGGAGGGCTGATCACATTCCTGTGCCCATCACCACAGCCACAGATGCTGGCCAAAAAGCCACCGAAGGCAGACTGAAGTGCAAGCGCTGCCTTCAGGTGGACAACAGGAGGAGTGACACACCATGGAAGTGTCAGACCTGTGATGTGCCCCTCTGTCTTGTGGTGGACAGGAACTGTTTCTTTGAGTGGCACAAATAATTTGTAAAAAGTAGAAAAACACGCACATCCCAAAAAAATTGTAGGCCTGGGTGCTGGACTAGAAGGTAAATATTGAATGAAAAGAAAGGGAAGTCCGCACACCAGAGATGGCTGCCATCAATTTATTGTGTAACGTTTCGGGGCAAGCCCTTCGTCAGACAAATAATTTGTGCCATTTGTGAGTTTTGACATTGTTTTGTAAATAGTTGTACAAAAAATGCCTGAGGCATTGCCTGCATTTTAATGTAAATACTAGTGGTAAATTAGTCTGTTGTGTGCTAAAATTATACAAAGGTTTTGAATTTCACAATTTATATTTGCATTTTAAGTTATAAAAATGGTTGGTTAAACATATTTGTGGTTTTCACAATAAAATATATTTTCTAAAACTTTTTTCCACTCGGATTTTATGTTTCTGTGTGATTTTGGGTCCACTGTGTTAGTATAGTATGTCAAAATGGAAAAATAACTGTAGATCCACACAGGTGAGGTTGTGCTGAAAAAAATGACAAAACAAGGCAGGGTAAACTGTTTTTAAGGTGAAATATAAAGGTAAAATCAAAAGTAGTCAAAAACGGCCAATTACCCTTGACTCCAGAGGGTCAAATTTGAGCCCAGACTTCCTGTTCATTTTGCATTAGTCATTTAGTTGAATGCACACTAAACATTGAGGTGATGATATATTTTATAATTTTTATGGGTCAGAGTAATTTTTCATGTTTGTGTTATTTTTGTAATAACAGCTTATACGTTATAGTCATTTCACAATAAAACACTCATTAGCAAAACAAAAGTGGTAGTTTTTGTTGAGTCATCTTTTAGCTAGCAAGCTATGTGGTAGTTAGCTTAACATGCTTGTTCGTCTGCCCCTGCTAACTGTCCTGTCTATTGACAGCTGTCAATAAAGATTTATTTGAAAGCACCGACACCAGTTTGTTTGCAGCATGTTAACAGAGGAGAAAAGGGCTGCTTTGTTGATTGCCGCGGTAGGGGAGCGCCGGGTCGATTGATACACTTTTCATTTAAACATATTTTTCAAAGATGACTTTTATGTACACAAACATTTTTATCATGTGATCAATAACTCACATGTGTATTCTCTTAGTTACAAGTGTAATTTAACACATATGTTGGATGATCGCGCTGTTTTATAACTTTGAACGTAAATTGACATTTGTTTCCCCCACCTATGCGGGTCGTTTGAGACACAGAGGAGGGACGGTTGAAACTGCGTTTTAAACAGAAACTACTGACATTACTCTAGTTTTTATGAAGCATATCAGACAACATACTAGTGGACTCGTCATTGCCAAAATGTTACATCATTTCTCACAATATAAATAGGTCAAATAAATATTTTTGTCCCGTGCGTAATTGTCAAGATCCGCATTTCGATCAAATTCACCTTTCTTCTTTTGTACGAGTTGTTGGATGACTGCATTTTCATTTCATTTACTTATTTCCCTGTCCTAAGTCATGTTTATGGAGACACAGTTGAACATATTGTCATTTTCCCCTCGGCATTTTCCCCTCACTTTGCTGAATATCTGTTGATTCACGTCATAAACACGTTTTGTTCATTAAAAATATCTGGTGTTTATTAAAAATATGTTGTTCATTCAAATCGGTTGTTGTTCATTGCAGAACAATAGGGTATTAATTCGGTGATTTATATACAGATATTGATCGCGCAGTGTGAACAATCACTACGCACGGAGGCGTGAGGGACATTTGAAACAGCTGTATCAATCGTCCCTGCAGCGACTACTGACACTTCAACCTGTTTTGGCTCTAAACTTCAAAACTATGACATTGCATACATTAGGACCTGTTTATGTACGAATTCATCTGTTGTTAGGTCATATTATTATTGCATGAAACACACAATACAACTTTTGATCACAAAAAAACTACCGCACGTAACATTTTACTTTCCGTAGTCAAAAACCGGTTCGCGCTAATAACTTTTGAATGGCGTGACGTCATTTCACAAGCTTTCCCAGGATTGGTCGGTGTTGAGTGCTGAAGGTAGTGACGAAATCTGACGGCTCAAGCTTGTGTGGTTTTCGAGGAAATCGCTGTGTATCAATCGTCCCGTGTATCAATCGACCCGGCGCTCCCCTACTTAGCGCTGGAACTAGGGATGTGAACGTGTACACGGAATTAAACAGTAAACCTTTAATACAAATCACTAAATACACACAATTTTTAATTCATAATATTTACTATTACATTATACATTGACCCGAATATAAGACAGTATTTTTTTTTAACGTCGAAACAACATTCGGGCTCTAGATATTTATTTACCGAAATACCCCCACTTCGAAACACCACTGTTCCGACACCCTCCTCCCCGCAGCTGTCCAAGGTGCTGAACCGCGTGACGTTTACACTCTGTGTCTGGCTTGTCTGTGAAACGTGCGCTGCTCAGGGACTGGGCAGATCTGTCCCACTTGCTTTCTCCCCGACCGTTGTTGGAGATCTCCACACAGTAATAGAAATACACACACCCCCCCCGGCGGCTGAAGCAGCTTGAGCTCACAGGGCGCGAGGCTGCTGCAGCCGCTGCTCGTGCTGACAGCTGACTGAGGGAGATGCTTGGTTGGGTTTAGGCAATGAAGAAAGGAGTTGGTTAAGTTTAGTAAAAAGACCAGGTAGAGGCTAGACAGGCTAGAAGCAGAATGAACATTAAGTTAAGACCCCAAAAAGGAAAAAAGGATCAATGCGCACTGGGGGTTTCCCCAATAGCCTCTTCGGAATAGCGGGGTCTTTAGAAAAAATAGAAAACCCTGCTATTACTAATTATTATTATTATTATTATTAATGGAAGTCTATTTTCAGAAAGGCGGGGTGTAACCTTTTTTAAGGCAGTGTGTCTTCTTTGTTCTTGGTGTTGTTTATTGTTGCCAAATGATTTGTTTAAATACAGTGGCTTTCACGATGAAATCATTTTAGCACCGCAAATTAATTCATTTTACTTCTCATTGAAGAACATAATTCAGAGAACTGATAACCTGTCTCAGTCTTATTGTTTACTGTAAACAGAAGGCGCACTGATGAAAATGATTATAGAGGTGGTATTAATTTCAAAAGTTATTTGGTGTGTCTAACTTAAAAAAACAATAAAGTTACACATCTTTTAAGATCCTAATAGAACACTGAAACCTTATTGAACCTCCACAGGGACAACCAACCCCATACTGACAACCGACCCCGTGATGGTCGCCCGGTTGGTTGTCACATTGGGTAAGAGTGTCTTTCATGGTGAATTAATTCTTGTTGCAATATGTTCTAAAAACAAGAAGGATACCAGTTTCAAGACCTTAAGCTTTCATGTAATGTAAGAAGAATTACTGTTAAATGAGTAAAAAGTGAAAACCAGCCCTGGTCTCCCCTACTAAGGGATTGCGTGTATAAAAATGTGTGCAAAGTTGACTGTATGCGCAAAGCTGATCTACTAACCGGGCGCACCGAGGATTGCGGTAGATGCGGTAGAAAAGTAGATGCAAATAGATTAATTTAGTGCACGCAGTGTGTTTTACCAAACCTGAGACACATTGCGGTGGAAGTTTTTGCGCACAAATAGTTGCGGATACTGAATTAATACGTTCTAGGGCAAAAGCTCTTATATCTCTGCATTTCCTTGGGTCTGGGTCAGTTTTTCAGGTTTGTTTAAAGTCCTTTTAGCGCTGTTACGCACGACGCACCTCTCTCCTCCGGTGTGCTCCTGTTCTCACCTCCCTCTCCAGTACCTGGCTGCCTGGCTTAATCCATCAGATCAAATTTTCATTCTGCCTTTGTGGCCATCCAGCTTTCTGTCCACACTCTCCATGGTGGAAACCACGCGCAAAACACTCATTTTAATACTGCGGTTTGCGCGTGTTGTCATTTAGTGGGTTACTCTTAGTAGATCATTTTGCGTGCGCTAACCAAACACGCAAAATTTTTACTAGGAGCATGCAATTTAGCGCCCCTTAGTAGATCCGGCCCTATGTAAAAAATTACCACAGTTAAAAAAAATAGGCACCATCCGGTACGGTTCCAGGGTGCCATTCCGAAGGGCCGCCACTCCGAACGTTTACTTTAATTTGTCGGAATGCCGACCCTTAATTATTTATGGGAAAAGGGTGCCATTACGAACCTGAAAGAAAGGGTGCCATTCCGAACCTGAAAAAATCTTGAATGGTTTGGCACAGAGCAAACAAGCCTAATTGTGGTGGTAGCGTAGTGGTCAGAGCATCTGCTTTTGACGCGGTGGATCAGGGTTCGACTCCCGGGGGAGATACATATTAACTGCGATTTTATTGGCCTCTACCTAACCTTTTTACTAAACTTAACCAACTCCTTTCTACATTGCCTAAACCTAACCAAAGCACAGAGCAAGGACATTTATTTTCAGCAGGAGTGCCGCGGCTGCATCAGACCATGGATGTAATGCATCAGACTTGCACCTGGGTGAAACTTTGGAGGCGGAGGGGGAGGGGGAGGGGCCGGTCGGGCGCTGTCCCCGCGGCGCGTCGTGTCAAGCCGGGCAGGAAGTCAAACCACGAGAGAATCCGGTCAATTTTCAAATTAAAACACATTCGGAACGGCGGCCCCTCGGGAAGTTCGAAATGACGGACCTTCGGGAATTTTCGGACTGGCAGACCGTCGGAATGGCGGTCCTTCGGAATGGCGGTCGCCCCCCATCCGGTACCTACAGTACACTGCATTTTGACATACTTGTGAATTGAGACGCACTTACATACTCAAAATACTTTAATACTTTAGTTTAAAGTATGGAAGTATTTGAATTGAGACACAGCATTAGTTTTACTATGCCAGTAATAAACAGGACTGAAACCAATAAAACCTACGTATGTGGTGCATTTCTGTGTTTTTTATACAATATATTGTTTAAAAAAACATTTTCAATAAAAATTGTCAATGTAACACAAAATGTCCAAGAATACTTAACTGTTTAAAACATATAAAACAAAAGCAGTGCTCCTGCATATTTTCCACCCTGTACTGTCTGAAGGTTACATGCTGCCATTTCAACATTCTACTATTCAGACATGATTATATATAATTATATAATAATAATCATATAATTATTATTTATTAATTTAAATCATGTAGCCTAAATATCAATCAAGTAGTAAATAAAATTATTTATTTATTTAATTAATATGTCTAGTAACCGGGGGTTACATCTGGGTGGTGTTTGTTGTTGTTTGTTTTTTTCCTCCTGTGTTTGTTTGCTTGTTTGTTCATCTCCTGTTTTGGTTTTGTGTGTTTGTTTTTTTTGTTTGGCTTGTGTACTTGTTTGTTGTGGTGATTTTGGATTGATTTTTGAATATAATAATAAAAAAAAACAAACATATATATATAATAAGAGGAACAAAAAGACTCAGGGTCCATGTAAACCCGCTCTACGAAGATGTCCCTCTTTGTTACAGAACAAAGTCACAGAACTCAAGCCCACTTAGTAGAAGCTGCCCTTGAATCTGACAACAGCAATTGTGGTGTTTTGAGATTTTCAGTCCATGAACTGGGGCTGTACACTGACTCCACAAACTTCTCTGTGATGGTTTTCCTATTCATTATTTCACCAAATCGAGATGCCGTTATCCTTCCCTTTCTCTCCTGGTGCCATTTCTGGCTGTTGTTTTGCGCTGCAGTTTCCCTTTGTATCTGCTGGGCTTCTGCAAGAGTGAATGGAGCTTCTGTGGTCGGTTCTTTTGACAGTGCCTGTGGAATAGTTTGGCCTTTACCACAACATGCTGCTGCTGCTGCTGCTGCTGTTGCATTTTGTGGTGACTGCTCAAGTAGAGGGACTTATAAAAGATGTCATTGAGCATAGAAAATAAGAAGAAAAGCACACCTCATATGATCTCTTTTATTCACAGATTTTGCAAAGGAGAGGTTCGGAGGCCAAGAATGCACCATGTTGGAGACTGAACTGAATCTAAAGAAACAGGAAACTGAGGCTCTCAAGAGTCGCATCCGAGATCTTGAGCAAAAACCCAAACAATGTAACTCTGAGTTAGTCAATGAAAGCAAAATACCCGGATACTTTGGGTATTGTACTGGTTTCACATATGAACAGTACAATGATCTATGTTCTTTTTTTGAGATCCCTAACAATAGTGTCTGGCCACAAACAAATATCCCTGCAACCTGATTGAACTCGCCTTCAAGTTTGACATTGTCATTTCGACATACCATCATTTCGACATACCACTATTCCGACATGCGAACGTCCCACCATTCTGACAAGGTTTTTCAATATAAGGAAATGTGCGTTACTCAACAGGCGACTCCATGCTGAAAGAGGAATACCCACATGGTTGTGCGTAATTTCGCAGCAGAGCGCAGACAGGGCCTAGTCTGCCTGTCTAGCCTCTCTACTTGGTCCTTTTACTAAACTTAACCAACTCCTTTCATCATAGCTTAAAGCAGGGGTGCTCATTACGTCGATCGCGATCGCGAAGACATTTGGGTCGATCGCGTGATGAAGAACAAAAAAAAAAATTAAAAACACAGTTGTCTGGACAGCAGGCATTTTTCTCACAACCGACCCATAGACCGTAAAAGAACCGACCTCAAAAGCGAGGGCAGGTCCGCCGAAGCATCATTCCGGGTGAATCACGCTCTCCGCCCGTTGTCTTTGTTGTCACTTTGTTGCCGCTCCACAGAGCACATGGCTACTTAATTATGCACGTGCTGACCATATGGTTGTGCTGAGGCATTCTGGGGGTGGAATATGAGGTGTGTTCATGTCCGCACCATTCTTGGGTCCGGTGTGATTTATCAATGTAATAAAAAAAATTGGTAGATCATTTTGACTTGGTCACTTTAAAAGTAGCTCTCAGGCTGAAAAAGTGTGAGCACCCCTGGCTTAAAGAGATATTCCTGCATAAGTTTAACCCATTGCCCAACGCACTGTGACACCCGAGTTAGACCCCCCCTCGAGAGATGAAGTCTGCTGACCGCTAGCTTCTCTAGTTGTAGCAACTTTAGCAAGTCTATTTTCTCCACGCGCAAACCGCGACCAAAAAGCCACTTACAGCCACAAATAATGCTCAGAACAGCACCAAACGTCATCAACAGTTCAAACAGGGTCCCAGCCCATAATACGAGGCATCAAACATCTGTTAGCTTAGCCTGGTTTCTATTGAAAAGAGACGAAAACAACTCACCCGCTCTCCTCCAGTTATACGTTATGCAGCAACTTTCCGTGTCCAGCATAGCGGGGTTGTCGGAACAGCGGTGTTTCAGGCGGACGTTTGGAACAGCGGTGTTTGGGAATGGAGAGCCGTCCCCCTGCACCGGCACTGGTAACATACCAGAGCGGCTCCTCCCCCTCCTCAACCAGTCCGGCAGACAGAGAGACTGAGCAGCCTTCTAACTGGAGGAAGTTTCTCTGGCCTGCCAGTGATGCATACAGTACTGCTCTAACAGTAATGGGTCTGTCATTGACTGCTTCTGTTTAAACAGCTGATTAATGAGCATCTGATCGGCCCCACTGTTTATCTGTCAGCCTACACACAGTTGCCTAAAATAAAAGTGGAGTTAAGTTCTCAGCTCAGGTTTCCTGTTTTAAATGAGGCACCAGTTTTTGTTTTGGGCACTGCAGTTATCCACCCAGTATATGACATGCTTGATGTCCCGCTCTTTTTCCAGTGCCGCCTCATAAGCAGAAGCAATCTCTTTTGCATTCTGCCCTGCGATGCCCTCATGCCAGACAACTGAGATGTTTTTCTTTTTTAGGTCTTTTTTCCCACTGACGCGAAAGTCTCATGATGAACTGAGATGCGTCTGGTGAACACTGCAGACTTAACACCGGGCACGTGTGTGAGCATGATTACTTTCTGCAGATCCACACTTCTAACAAAATAACTGTCAGGCCGTTCCCTGTCTGCATCTGACCTGTAGTGTAGTCTGGTCTCCACTGCTCTGGATTTGTGGTTTTGCCACTTATCGCACTTATCCCTCACGTGCTGGTCCTGCAACAGACAGGCCTCGCACTCCTCCTCTCCAAGCTTGGTAAAGCTAATGTTCTTGGACTTGACTGCTTTCCGATAGGCTTCATAAGAGCAGCGGTTGCCTTTTTCTATGTAGTTGGCGTACATTAGCTTGACAGTGACATCACTGGGCAAATAGCGGCGGCATGGCACACGCTCTGTCCGGTAGTGGCTGACTGTTGGATGGAAGGACTCAGTTTGGGCATGCAACGGTGTCCAGCTTGTTGGCAGGCTCATGTCTCCCTCTCTGGTCTTTAGGTGGAGCTGGAGCAGTTGACATTTCTTTGCCCATCGCAGAGAGAACTAGGCTATCGTTGGTTGGATGATAGCCCAGCGTGGAAAGAAAGAACAGCTTACACACTTGCTGTGGGATATTATCTGCATCTTTGAGCCTGTAGATGAAGGACCTGCTCCGCCGACTTGGATTGGCACAGACTTTTGCCTTTGTAACCTGACTGACACTGTGAAACATGAAGAACCGTTTCTCTCCATAGGACATGTCCCAGTACTTGCTCCAGAACTCATAACGCTTTTCTTCTGAACATTTTCCAGAGCATTTCCCTCGGCATTTCATTCCACATGGTTCCCTCATCGGTGGTCTATTAGTGCTCTGGGGCTCTGGTGGAGGAGCAGGAGTTGTGGCTTGACAATTTTCTGGGGCTGAGGCTGGTGAGACGGGAGGAAGAACAAGGTCTGGTGCTGTCAGTGGAGCAAGGGCAGGCTCTGGTGTGAGTGAAGGCTCTTCAAAGGCTAGAGCCAGGGTGGAGTCTGGTGTGCTGGTCATGAGCATGTCGTCTGCTCCACTAAACAGATCATCACTGACATCCAGAAAACCATTAAGAAATGTCCACTCCTTGGCTTCCAGTTTTGCAGGGGGCATGCTGGCTTCAGGAGTAGGCTCGTGAGAAACTGAAATGAATAAAAGAGTATTAATTGGACAGAATATTATTACATACAAGAGGGTGTCTGTAATTGTGACTCATTTTCTTTTACAGTACACATTTCAGTGGCCTAGCTACAGTATGACGGCTTAAAACTCATATGAAACAACTTATACCCCTTGCTCATTATTTTTGTGACATTAAATGCAGCTGCAACATGTAGATTGTGGGCCATAGGTCAGTTTATAATTCATGATTAGAATAATTATATAGGCCTAATAGAAATGAATAAATAAAATAAAAATGTTTTCCATGCCAAACAATGGCCTAGTGACACCCACTGATTTTTTTGTTCTGCCACGACAGTTTATGACTGTTTTTTTTTCTTGACATTTCAAGACATCAGTGACCTAAGTAAATAGTGTAGTGACAGGAGTTGTTATTACTTCCAAAAGCTAGAGGGCAGCATCTTCGTTACTAAGCCACACTAACTGTTGTGATAAGAAACAGTAACGTTATTTCCTGACGTTACGTTACAGTTGCTAACAAAGGAGCAAGTTCAATGGTCACTATGTTTCTAAAGTTTTACATAGCATGGTGTGCATGACTCATTTGTTCAATGAAGACAGAGAGAAAGTTCTGTTTCTGTTTCTTTACTTTGCTTTCTCATGTCAAACATTTGTAAATGAACCACGCTGGGACCACTGGAGAGGTGCGTTGGGTTTGTGCACCTAAAGAGCTGCAACACGGAGACTATAAACAACAGTTTGTTTTTGGGCTAATGCTGAAAACTCGTGGTGGACTTAAACAATGGATTGTCAACAATCATGTCTTCTCAGTGGATATTTGTTTGCCAAGGATTTTGACCAGGTTTCAAGAAAAGGTAGGCTGCGATCTAAATTACAGCTCACTGCTGAGTTGTGGGTGTGTGCATCCTCAATCCACTTGCGTTGTTTTCTGTCAGTGGGCAGTCATTGGCAGGCAGTGGCACGAGAAAACTATTCAGTATTCAGAGTTTGATTTACAGCTGACAAGCCAGCTGTTGCTTGTTCACTTATCATTTGCGGATCATATAGGAGCAGTTGTGTTTTGTTTGTCAAGGTTCCAGGGTGCCACTCCGAACGTTTACTTTAATGTGTCGGAATGCCGGCCCTTAATTATTTATGGAAAAGGGCTGCCATTCCGAACCTGAAAAAAGTCCGCCATTAAAAGGTTTAAGGCACTGGGTACACAAATCACAGCGAATGCTTTAGTAGCGGAGTGGTTAGAGCATCTGCCTCTGGCTCAGGAGATCAGGGTTCGACTCCCAGAGGAGCTGCATACGTAGATATATACGTATATGTACTGTATCTATGAGCTGCATATTAGCAGAGACTTTCTTGGCCTCTACCTGATCTTTTTACTAAACTTAACCAACTCCTTTCTACATTGCCTAAACCCAACCAAAGCACAGAGCAAGGACATTTATTATTTATTTTTCAGCAGGAGCGCCGCGGCTGCATCTCGCACCTGGGTGAAACTTCGGAGGGGGGGGGGGGGGACTGTGTCAAGCCGGGCAGGAAGTCAAACCACGAGAGAATCCAGTCAATTTTCAAAATAAAACACATTCGGAACAGCGGCCCCTCGGAAGGAATTTTCGGACTGGCAGACCGTCGGGATGGCGGTCCTTCGGAATGGGGGTCGCCCCCCGTTTGTCAAATAGCCTAGCTAGCTAACTAACAAGGCTACCGGCATCCTACAGTAGCTAAATTCCACAAATCCTGAAGCCTATCTATGAATCTTATGTACCCTTATCATTCTTACCTTGATCTTGGTGTTTGCGTTTCAACGCCATCTCCACCATAATTTTCCCCCCGAGAGCTGTAGGCCATTCTTAAAACCTAGATAAAAAAACAACCTACTGTGACACATTTGCTGCACACTGTATTGAAGTTAAAGTGTGTGTGAGAAGTGCTTCAATTGCATATAATACGTAGGCAGAACACCGTTCTCCAAGCACGGTTTATTTTGGTGCTTTGAAAAACAAAGGTAGACGACCGTAACTCATCCGAACGTTCCATTAATGCCAGTTTGGCTCTGTTTTTGACCCCCAGGTGACCATACCATCCACTCCTCTGATTGACTGTCCCCTATCCACATTCCTGGCAGCAAGAGTCACGACCTCCCAACTCATTGCCCTGCAAGTTATTCGTTTTTGATTCCTCATTCTGAAAAGATAGAAAAATTAGCTGTTTTCATTTCGTACCACACCAATTTCAACAATATTCATGCCAATTTCCCCACATTTCCCGCAGTCCTTTCACATTTCTGTCATGTCTCAGGCCCTGTCCACACGTACCCTGGTATTTTTGCAAACAGAGTTTCTCCCTTCTCCGTTTACCAAAAAATTTGCATCCACACCAGCACATTTAAAACAGATCTTTGGATATGTAAATGCAAAAAATCCAATAAAACGCTCTGCATTGCCTGCCACACCAGCACGCACGATAAAACTTTAACATTTAAAAACGCATCTACCAATTGCAGCATAGCATAGAATTACTACCTTCTTCTGTTCTGATCTTTGCTTACTGTATCTATGGCAACAGTCATACTATGTGTTGTATGTATGTATGTTTTATATGAACTGGATATGGGATCAAAAATGGTGCCCGTTCCTTTTTAATTTGCTGATGTGGCGCATGCGTCGAAAAAGTTTCTGTGTTCTTTCTGCGTTATCTGGCCCACTGAATATGCACAGTAGAGACCCCCCACCCCCCATGATGCTCTGGCCACTTCCCATCATGCCTCTGGGCAATGAGATTTGAGGTTAGATATTATGTTTTTATAATGTCGATAGGATAGAGGAGGGTTGATTTTAAGTGTGAGTTGAAGACTTGGGACAGGGACTGAGTCGGCTCTTTCACAGTCTGCGCAGAACTTAAAATTGGACAGTGTTTTTAATTCACCTCAGTTGCTCAAAATAAAGTAAATATAGTTCTCAACACAGGTTTCCTATGTTTAAATGATGAACATGTGGCTTTATAGTCTTTTTCGAGTTTACATCCCTGCATCAGTACAGTATGATCTATTAACAATTCATCAACACAGTGCAATGTAAAAACGCTGCTTCAAATCTGCAGAGCCTACACCTGGTCAGACCTGCATGAGATTTTTGCCTGACTAACTCTACCTGTGAAAAAAAGAACAAACTAAAGGCCTGACTAAGTTATCTAAAAAAAAATAATAAAAAAAACCTCTTGAAAACCATACACAGGAAAATAACAAACTACTGGGAACACCTTGGGATCCCCCAGGAGGAGCTACTGTAGATAGCGCTGCCAGGGAGAGGGACATGAACCCTCTGCTGCCATGGTGACCTGGTCCAGGCGTGTGCTTGTACACACTTGGATCTGCTGTAGACCTGTTTTTATGAAAAAGTTTGTACTTTTCAAGGGGTTGTGGGCCTTTCTGTACTTTTCAGTAAAGCCATATCTTTGCTGCCTGCAGCTTTATTTCCAAAAACAAAATGTTAACATGTCTTTCTCTTACATCCAGATGGTGAAACATTTCCACATGTGCAAAAGCTTGCTGCACACAGATTGTGTGGGAAATGGCACGAGGTGAGTCATAGTTTTAGATGCACACATATGAATGATTGCCCTCTATTTGGTCTATAATGTATAAAAATAATGGCATAAACACAGAAAAACAGAACAGATAAATTCTCCTGCCATACCACACCTGTAGTTTCTGAAGAGAGGCTTGATGAACGCTTATTTCTTTTCCACACTGAAAAAACACCAACTTGTCTAGAATAATCTAACTGTTTTCTCAGGCAGTGTTGAAAATTGTCTGTCTGCCATCTAAATCCACTTCCTTTAAAGAGATCATTATGCTTCCAAAGGAGGTTTAAGATATCAATAGAATGTATCCCTTGTGATTCACAGGCATTAGCCACATTTTCAGTGCAAGTTGTCAGCTGAACTCAGTAGCTGGAAGATGCTAACTGATGAATGATTGTGTTTGTCGTTTCCCAGAGTCTGTTGAAGTTGAGTAAAGTGTTGTTGTAGCAGGTCTGATTCCCCTTGACTGGCTGTCCTCACACCATTGCAGGATCATCTAGGCTGCTGAGAAAAGAGGAACTCAAACATTCTTTTCAACAGATCAGATCAAGGTAACTATAAATGAACACTGCTGTTAGTAATAACCTTCTCTATCAACTAGGGCTGGGCGATAAACCGAAAATTTATCGATATCGAAATTTACGACGATAACCGACGTCATTTTGCCCAGGTCGGTAAATTCGGTTTTAAAAAAAGAAGAAAAAAAAAGAAACAAAATAAAAGTCGTTTTTGTCTTTTTTGGCTGTGTGTAGGTAGGCTGTGTGCATGTCCCTTTAAGAGCCGTACTCCGTGTTCAGCGTGTGTAGTCACGTGACTCCACCCATCCAGTCTGTAACAGGAAGGGACAGAGCCGGTGACACCGGCAGCAGCGCGGCGAGCGCGCTCATCTGTACTGAGACTGTTGTTATGTTTTCACCTGAGTTAATGACACACACACACTAGAGCAATGAGAAAACACCTCGCTGAAATGTCGGATTAAAAACGTGCAGCGTCGGTCGCCACCGTCACGTGATTTAGTCAACAGACCAGCGTGAAGGGAGTGACAAGAGATTAGACAGAAACGGACATGTGGCGTTAAATGTAAATAACCACGTTGACGTTCTTTATCAGCGCCGTCCAGCGGGTCGAGGCACTTGAAGAAGTTTACAAAGTGACGGTAGATTATTACTGTGCGTCTGCTCCGACCCCATTATGAAATATTGGCGGCGATAATTAAGAAGCAGCGGCAGCCACAACTAAATGTAGCGAAAACGTTGATGAGTAGAAGCGGCTCTGGTTGAGGAGGAAGAGCAGCTTGTTCCAAAAGGAAATGTTGTAGCCTAATGTGCTGTAATAATGTGTGCTTATCAGTTACTATAACAGATACAATAACTCTAAACAACTAAAAGTATTTTATTTGTATTTTCTTAACATATTTTCAGATAGTGTATAGTTTTAAAGTGGCACCTCTGTAAATACAGCAGTTATAGCAAAAAAAAAAAAAAAATATAGCAATAAATAGGTCTAGGGGAGTCATGCTATCCGCGGGCGGGGGGGGTAGAGTAGTTATCGTCCATTTATCGTTATCGAGGCAAACTGAACAATATATCGTGATATTGATTTTAGGCCATATCGCCCAGCCCTACTATCAACTATTACATTTTCGTCCTTGACTCTTTGGCCTCAGAGCTTTCATGATGATCTAATGAATAAAAGGTTCCAAGTGCATGCAGGGTGGAGCTGCCGCAGTTGTAACGTGTTTCACCTTTCACTTTATCACTCAGAGATCGTTTTACCTACATATGTAATATTTTCAGGCAAAGCACCAACACATGTCTGCTATAATAAACCACTTTAAGTATTTCAATTGATAAAACAGGACTTGAGTAATATAACTGAAAGTCTGAACTGAAGCGTGTTTGAGTCTTAATTGTAACAGCAGGAGTTGTAACACTGCTAAAAAATAGTATTAAACTCATCATTTTTAGGTCAAATCAATTTCTTTCAGGCAACTGTTTAATGTTTCGTTCACACCAAGAATGTGATAAGATTGTATCACAAATATTGGATATTATTAAAACTTACCAGATGTACAAGTTGGAGCATTGATTATGCCTACAAAGTTAGTGACTTTGACTGATGGAGTTGTAAAAATATTATATGATATGGAACATTTTATAGTGTTTTGCCACACTTCACACAGACAGACAGCCCCCCTTATGCTGCCTTTAGCACATCAGCTGATATCAAGCCCCTTTATTTGAACTGCGGTTGCACATTTCTGTCATCATCTCAAATGTAACGTGTTACAACTGGGCCGTTTGGCACACTGTTCATTTGGTGTTGTTTACAGAACGGACCTTACAATCATGACGTGTTAAAAAGATGCGGTAACACTTTATTTTAAGGGGTCCTTGTTCCTGTGTATCTACCTAATTAATTACAGTGTAATTACCTATGTAACAGTATGTAATAACATGTACTTACATTGTAAATACATAGTGTATTTTGGTGTACTTACAGGTCCTTGTTACACTTGTAATAAGAAAGGCTTGTGCAAAGAGAGAGGCCACTTTGGCATTTCTTATTACAAGTGTAACAAGGACCTGTAAGTACACCAAAATACACTATGTATTTACAATGTAAGTACATGTTAGTACATACGGTTACATAGGTAATTACACTGTAATTAATTAGGTAGATACACAGGAACAAGGACCCCTTAAAATAAAGTGTTACCGAAGATGCAAACTAGTGACAAACATACACATACAGACAGTATGTCTGACAAGTGGATTTTAGCTCTGTAACATTAAAGAGACCCGAGGAGTTTGCTTTTGGTTATAAAAGAGTCTCATTAATGTGGATGAATCTGCGTTACCCAAACTTGTTAATGGCCCAATTTTCTATAAATATATTGTTTTGTCTTTATAGTTATTTTGATATTATAGTGGTCGACTCGCCCAGCATTTCCTAGATTCGCCACTGGATCGCTAGTTGGCATCGTTTATAGTCGCAACTACAACGGTATCTGATCGTCTTCCAGTCTCCGACTTTCATTCTTGATGAAAGCGAAAACATTCTTGGCAAATGTTTTCGCTTTCATCCGTCTTGCGCCGGTCCAAGAATTTCACCATGCAGACGGAGGCTTCATGGGAAATGTTGTGTGAAAACACTTAGCTTTCCAAAACTCCTCGTAATCCCTTTATAGAAAAAAATCTGTAGTTAAAAAATACTGTGGGAGTGAATTTTTACTTTGTAGAAAACCAGCTTATATCTTCCTGCAGCATGGATGAAAAGACTTGAAACTTCCTGGCACCAGTATTACGGTACTCGTCACATGCTGACGCGATGACATCATGACTGCATTGACCACAACCGTGATGTGTTAAATTCAAGGCGGCTACCTTTGAACCCATTTAGCCCATGGAATCTCACATGTAGCCAATGCTGCATGGAACTGTCATGAGGCATGTGTATGAGTTTAGGAGGAAGAATTTACTAGTACCTAGGGGGCAAAATCCCAGTTTTTTGAAAAACGGACACGGAGCGTTGTAAAAGGTTTGACACCAGAAATGATCTCTAGGAACTTGAAGGATTAAAACCTGGGTGGACAACCTGGTCAACTAGCTGCTGGAAAGCTACAGGGGCCAAAACCCCTTTCTGGGGTCATTTTGCTGGCGAAATGATGTAAATGCAAATATTTAGGTACTACAATGGCATAAATAGTCATACAACTATACAATTTGGCAGAGAGTATCTTGACACATAGGGAGAGGCATGAAAAAAAGATTCTGGGGTTTGTTGCAACTCGATTTTAAGATATCACCCTCAACATCCCAAAAAAGACCAAAAAAAGTACTGTTCGCCTGACAAATTCTAATGAAAATTATTATTTATATAAAATATCTATGCTTAACATGTATATAGAAAATTCCCTTAATTCATAAGCTTCCATTTGAGTCCAAGATAGCCTTTCTACTAGCTACTGGAAAGCTACAGGCTGCCTCCAAACAATGCAACACCTATTGTGAAAAACTACAACTAGCATGATCAGAAACCATTGTATTTCTGGTCTCCCCAAAGTGAACAGACAGATAGAGAAGACCGTTGGCCACAGCAAGTGGGGCTTTTGAGATAGAAAGGCTATCTTGGACTCAAATGGAAGCTTATGAATTAAGGAAATTTTCTATATACATGTTAGGCATAGATATTCTCCATAAAGTGCTGAAAAATAATAATTTCCATGAGAATTTGTCAGGCGAACAGTACTTTTTTTGGTCTTTTTTGGGATGTTGAGGGTGATATCTTAAAATTGAGTTGCAACAAACCCCAGAATCTTTTTTCCTGCCTCCCCCTATGTGTCAAGATACTCTCTGCCAGATTTTATAGTTGTATGACTATTTATGCCATTGTAGTACCTAAATATTTGCATTTACATCATTTCGCCAGCAAAATGACCCCAGAAAGGGGTTTTGTCCCCTGTAGCTTTCCAGCAGCTAGTTGACCGGGTTGTCCACCCAGGTTTTAATCCTTGAAGTTCCTAGATGTCATTTCTGCTGTCAAACCTTTTACAACGCTCCGTGTCCGTTTTTTTGCTTTGCCCCCTGGGTATAGTGGTAAATGACTTTTGGTTCATTTCAAAGGTGTTGCTGTTACTCTCCCTGTTCTATATTGATATTGATGGAGCTCAGGCCCAGGTTTGTCCCTGCTGCTGCTGCAGCAGAACTCTGTCGTCCTGTCTCCATCTAGTGTTGAGAAGTGAAACTGCTCTTCTTCACGCCACAGAGCCAAACACATCAATAAAACAAGCTGCATCTTGCCCTATTTGTCAAGAGAAAAGGGCAGAGATAACACTTCCTGAATGTGCAGGCTGAGTTTTTATCAAGGATTAAACTGTGATGAATAATGAAACACAAGCAGAATCCAGTGTAAAAGCCACGAGGGAATATAGAGAGAATATTTTAGTCGTGCAACAGCTTGTCACTGAATCAAAGATCCTACAGCCTGTGAAGTCTCTGTGCAAATGTTTAATTTTGGAATACTTTATCCAAGCTCAGTCCAAATGTTTTCATTGACATTCAGCTGAAAACATGGATGTGATGACAACAGACAGGAAGTGTGAGGACAGAGAAAAATTCAACACGAGCTTATTTATGAGCCATTGACTCTCTGCTGTAATATGTTTAATTAGAGGTTTCTAGTACTGTAAGTAGGCAGAGATTTTCAAAATAAAGCTCAGTAGGTGACTGAAGTGGTCCAATTAATTCACTTTAACAGGTAATGATAATTAGAAGAATAATGATGTGGGTTTTTTTGCATGTTACGGGAACAAACCGAGTTTGTCCTATCATAACCTCTGACTCCTCCACTTTTCTCACCTTCATCACTGATGTCATGTCAGCACAACGTGGTGTGTGTGTGTGTGTGTGTGTGTGTGTGTGTGTGTCATTCCCATATATCACACTAACACACCCCTGTGTCCTGGCATAATTTCTCTCGCGTTTGCTTGTTTTCTTTTCCGTGGGCCTGGCAGCGGAGGGTGTCGAGGGGGGCGGAGCAGACTGAAGGAAAGATGCATCACTGACAGGCGCACATTACGGAGAAGTGAGGTAAATCCTCGAGTGAGTCACAGCTGAAGACGAACGGGTTGACCCGTCTTGGCTCTTCCTGCACAGAGACCAGACACACGGCTGTGGGATCCTCACTCTGGATGAATCACCTTTGTGACAAATTGAAATCAAACAGCAAACACATGTTCAATATTTCTGATATTGATCGGTCTCTTGTCTACAAAATGTGCGAAATGTATGAGATGGTGTCGGTCAGTTTCCACTGAAAGCCAGATATTCAGTTAAATGTCTTATTAGGCCCCAGGAAATGTCACTTGAATGTTTCTGAAACATTCAGTGAGTGATTTACATGCATGCTGCTCTCTCTGCATTGAAACCCCTTGATGCACTTTATCACTCCGCTCTTCGTTTTATTACTGGAGATGTTCTGAACTCATCACTGTGGTCTTTATAATAAGGTTGGATGGCCATCCTTAAGTGTAAGGAGGGAACAACATTGCATGGTTTTTATTTACAAAGCTTTGCTTGAAATTGTACCTGTATATCTTACCAGCTTAATCTCACTTAGAATTTGTAACTTGCACACTCGTTAACAGGATACCTTGGTTTTACAAATACCCAGTATCAGGACAGTTAGGGAAGACTGCCTTTCAGTTCTGTTCCCCCCAAAAGTGGAATAACCTACAAAGCTGACCATCTTATTTCTTTAGATAGCTTCAAAAAGAACAGTACAGTTATTATTATTATTGCTCTTTGATGCTTTAATCTTGTTTCATAGGCTTTTAATCATGTTTCAGTGGCATCTGTCTGGATGCTGTGGTGGTAAACCAGCTTCCCTTTCAGATCAATAGAGTGTACTGATCTGATCTAATCTTATTTAATGCAATCAAATATACATGAGCTCATGAAATCAATGCTGACCGAGGCATTCATTCATACTATCCTTTTCTTCTGATGTAGTTCTCTTTTTTCAGAGTTATATCTGGGTTTATTTGTCTTCATTACAGTCATGATGAGAGGGAGAGAGAAGGGAGAGAGGGGCTGTGCAGCAAAGGGCCAGAGGTCACGTTTGAAAACCACCTGCAGCCATGAGGACTCTCTCTGATATATCCATATCCCCCACCCTGTTCACTGTGTTCCCCATCTGCTGCTCTGCTCTCCACACCTCCATCAGTACAGTGGATGATCGGGCTTTCAGCTGCTCAGCACCCAGACTCTGGAGCTCACCCCCACTACACATCCAAATTGACCCCTTGCAGCTACGTCACAATTATCAGGTGACGCGAGAGGCGACGCCATGACGGACGGCAGAAAGTGCTCAGTGATAATGTACTGTCTGTTTGGGTGCCGTCCAACAATGTGGCTCGATCACTTCACACCACAACCTCACAGCATTATCACTGATTTAAAGTAGAATATCTACTCATCCGTTGCAATATTCTGTTTTTGTTTTGTTATTCGCCGTAGAAAATCTCAGTTTTCTGTGTTTGCTTTTCCACTGGTAGCTAAGGAGCTATAACGTCAAGTCAGAGCCGCACTCCCTGTACAGCAGCTGTTTCTGTCTTTGCTGCTGCTAACTACAGTTAACGGACCTGGAAATTAAAACCTGGTCCGACCCGTGGGTGTTGAAGACCTGACCCGACGTCTGTCTAATTACTGATCATTCTCTGATTAAACCCGGCTGAAAAATAAAAGAAAACAGGAAGCCGTCTTCGTTGTAATCGCCGCGATCCGACGGCGGCAACTACGTTGTGACGGTGCTATGTTTAATACGAGCGTTAGCTGTTGTTAGCCACAGCATGTAGCTCAGCTAGTTAGCTTCAACTGTGTTTACATCGACTATACATCAACTATACACTGTAGATAAACTAACTTATAATGGCATCGATAACGTGTCTGTATCTTCACACTGGTCCTGTTGCTCATGTAACCCCGCTGCCAGTGGCCAGCCCTGGTTCTTAGCTCTAGACCAGCAAGGAGTTGGTGCTTCAGACCAGTTTTAAGTACCAATAACCGGTTCTTAAGCGGTGGAAAAGCAAAGAACCGGTGCTGGTCAGGCTCTGGCTCCAAACCAGCACTGGAACCAGCTCAGTGGAAAAGGTCAATTCTGGACTGATATTTTCAAGTCTCACCTCACACACCTCTTCAAAGTTGCTTACTCTCTGTAATACCATGTATCCTAACTGTTTTATGCTCTTATATGTATAGACCACTTCGGCGTCGACGTCACAGTGACGTACTGGTGGCAGAACAATACCGGAAGTAAGCAACAAATACACGTCCTGACCATAGGTCCTGACATACAGCTCAACTTTAAAAAGCAGCGCAGCTGCTTGGCTGCAGCACGACCCTAAGCTGTGATGATGAGCCACATTAGAGGGTGAATTTTATTTAATTTTCGTAATCGCGGTGCAGAACAGTGAGTTTGGAGCTGACGAAAGGAGAGAAAAAAGAGAGTCGTGCCGTGCTGTAGTGGAGAAGCGGCAACACACGCGCCATCGTCCCCTCAGATGGCTGCATCTCTAGGTCACTGGTGTGTGAGTGTGAGAGAAAGAAAAGCTCTGACTTGCTTGGGCAGACGTTGTTTGGTGTCACCCGCTGATTTGCACATGTAGGCTACAATATCTAGACCCCGAATATAAGACGACCCGTCCTTTACAACTTTTTTCGACGGAAAAAATACTCTTATCAGTCAGTGTATAAAATATATGTAGATATTGCGTGCATCGTTTAGGGATTTTTATTAAACATTTACTGTTTCACTAAGTGTAAACGTTAACACGTGTACATGTTCACCCTCTTATTCATTTATTTTGACATTCATTCATTCATTTTTACACACATCGGGTCATGAGCGGTGTCCCTAGCAACGGTCTGTGATATATAGCCTAACAACGGTCTGACTAATACAGAAATAACAGACATGGATCCGTTAAATAAACTGTAATATACAGCCATACAAGTAGGCTACAGTTTGCTGTCATACCGTAGTTGATGGACTTGTTGATGATCGCCCACGCAGCGTTTTGTGTCCCTAGGCAGTAGCCTACGTCGGTCCGTAACACACAACACACTCCGTTGCTAATCGTTAACTTAGCCTACTCAGGTATGACAACCTGTTTTCTGTTGACAAAACATTAAAATAATCAGAGAAGGCCTCTGTATGATCCATCTTCCTCTGATTTGATCGCTCTTGATGCGGCTTTCCACTGTTGACACCAGATCAGCTGTCACGTTCTGCCACCAGTGAAGCCCCGCCCACAACATACGTCATCAATGTTTATAAACATAGAAATGGTCTATTTAGAACACGGCTCTCTTGAATACTCGATTCTGATTGGTCAATCACCAATATTCTGCGGTGTTTATTTCTCGATAGACCACCGCTGAGCGGACCGTTGCTAGGGACTCCATAGCAACGGCCGACTCTGCATGTCCGGTCACGGCCGCTGTTTTGCTGAGCCTCCTCCCGTTCGTGCATTTGAAGCCTTTGATAATCAATCAGTGGATCGATGGATTACCAGACACGTTACGATGTATTGTGTGTAGTCGTACCTGTCATAAACAAGAGATTATGGGATGCGTTTGTGTCGCGGAGCTACAGAGAGGAGAGGAGCTGTGACACGGTCAGAAGTTCTGATGCAAGTTTACTTTTCAGCCACGACGTGGAAATAACTTAGGAGCCTCCACTCTCCCTGTAACAGGTTACAAGTCGTTTATCTAACATCACTATTAGTCTGAAGCTGTTTAATGACGGTAACAATGAAACATAAAGTAAATATCCTGCATACTTTCTCTTTTCTGTGCTGCGCTGGTCAGAGCGGCGTCCCGAGCAACGGTCTAATTTTACATGAATAAAATCTCTTTTTATCATTATTTTGTGTTACATTATTGAATGATTTAGTTGTAGGCCGTGTTCTTTCGCGTCGGGGTTCCATACAACCTGTCGGGGTTTATTTCTCCATAACAACCTCCGAACTATACATTATCCCTTACATAATCGCCTCTATCTCAAACAACTCAGACCCTCTTGTAATGAACTAGTCCGGCTCGGTCAGCCTACTTCACAAACCTCATCTCCTCCTCAAAAAGAAACCCGAAAATCATATTATTTATGTTTCACTTCCTGCATTACCATCCTTAACTAGTGATGACTGTGATAAGGTTATTAGATCAAGTATTCTCCCTGTGACTTGCCCACTCACTTAGCACTGCTCCATCTCCATCTGTTCTCAGTTCTTTCCAACCAGCGAGCCGGCAACAGTTGACTATGTTGATTAATAAAACAAAACTATCCTCCTGCCCAACGGATGAATACCACCTTCACTGTTTTTAAATGTTCTTCCAGTCTGTCCCTGCTGTCCTAGACATTGTAAACTCCTCACTATCCTCAGGTACAGTATTGCAACTGCAGGAGAAGGAGAGGAGAGCAGGCATCACTCTGCAGAGTAGGACTCCTATTTGTTGTATTTTAGTTGTGTGTGTGTTTTTTTTGTTGTTTTTTTGTACAATAAAAAACATGTGAAATGAAATTTTCAGATGTCTTACATGTTTTTGAAGCCAAAATTAAAACGGATAAATCACTGTTTTTCAAATCAATGCATTTTTCTCAGGTTTCTAGAAAAAAAAATGGTCTTTTTGGTGCAACCAGGCTCTATTCAACTTAACTCCATGAGTTCATGGGTCCATTTTTGATAAATATATTATGTCTTTATAGTTATTTTGTTATTACTTTTTAGTGGTTGGCTTGCCCAGCATTACAGTTTCCCGGACGCTGCCTGGCGGGTCATGGGAATAACGCAGCTGGATCGCCGTTTATGGTCGGAACTACGACGGTATCTGATCGTATTCAAACCTCCAACTTTCATTCTTGATTAATGAAAACATTATTGGCAGATGTTTTCTTGCGCTGGTCCAAGAATTTCACTGTGCACACGGAGGCTCATGGGAAATGTAGTGTGAAAGTACTTCGCCTTCCAAAACTCCTCGTAGTCCCTTTAAAGAAACCAAACTCAGATACTGCTCTGCCCCAAAACTACAGGCCTTTACTTTACAGTAAACTCCCATTCGTATCCAAAATTCTAGAGAAGGTTGTCTTAAGTCTGCTCACTGAGGTCTAGGAGAGGCAAAAATATCTATATCTACTATGATAAATGCCATGTCAGGTTTTAGAAAAAAAGTACTACCAAAACAGCCTTTCTGAGGGTTTCAAATGACATATCGTTGTTCTGTGATACTGGTAAATGCACAGTACTACTAATTTTTCAAGACTTTAGCTTCGCTTTTGATATTGTTTATCACAGTATTCTGACAGAAAGACTACGGGGGCAGATCAGGTACATATTATATTAGTATTGCTATTGTTCTTTTATCTGTAAGGTGACTTTGGATGTTTTGAAAGGCGCCATCAAATAAAATGTATTATTATTATTATTATTATAGGAGAGTTCCAGCCATTTTTGACCCCTATTTAGCCTATATTTTGGACATTACCACTGCACTGTTCGACCGTTTATTTTTGTAAAGAAATCATCACAACAAGGACAAAGTGTTTGTTTCTGTGGCGGGGAGAGCAGGCGCTCTGCCATCGGATAGTAACGTCTTTCCAGGATGTTTCAGAGTTCGGCTATCTGAGGTGAGTCATTCATTACATGCAAAAACACAAAATTTATACTGTTTATACTGTACACTATATGAGTTCAGTGGTGTCTCGTAAGGATTCCAGTCATGTACCAGAGATATTTGGTGGTGGTATGCAGTCTGCAGGTGAACCAATGGGCTGCAGTAGTTTTCTAATGTGACACTGACAGGAAAAGTTGCTGCATCATTTTTTAAACAGCGATAAACTCCCTTTGTTCTGTTGAAACGTTAACTGAATCTCTCCCGTGTGCAGACATTGTGATGCTAGCTTGGTAGCAGCCTTCTGTTGGCTCTCTGTCCTCTTATTTGTACTCTCCTATTGACCAGCAACAAGACAAGCAGTGAAGTCTGCAGGGATCTCTCAGCCCACTTTCACTCTGGAGTGTCTGTGAGCAGCCAGACCAGTAGATAAAGTGACTGTAGTGAGTGGAGGTGTGGTGATGTGTGAGTGGAGGTGTGGAGGTGTGGTGGTGTGTGGTGCCGCTGTGCCAAAGAGGGAGGAGAGAGAGACATGCCGTCACCCAGCGCTGTCAGCCGCGCTCGTCTCTCGCTGGTGAGTCAAGCTTTTCCAGTGATTCATGTCTGTGCAGAGGCTGAGCGACAGGCTCCGAGTGCTGTCGCTCTCCTCCTTCTTCTTTACCACCTCCATCCCCCTCTGTTTCACTCCTCCTCTCCGCTCATCTCTTTGTCTGGATTCCCTTTCCTTCCTGTCTGCTAATTGTTGCCGAGCCACGCCGTTCAGCCTGCACCGCCAGCTCGTTCCAGCAGCATCTCCAGCCTCTCGCTGGGAGACCACCGGGATGTTCAAAACACTCACACACCCAATTCCACCTGCGGGCCAGAGCAGCCCCGAAAGGGGATTTCACCGCTATGATGACGGGGCGCTCTCTTCCTTCCTGAGCCCACATAAATCTGTCGATGGACCCTGTCCCACGCTCTGATATTAAAGCTGTTTTCCATGACATGCTGCTCAGCGGGGGGAGTTTTGTATTTGACTAACAAGAGCTGGAGGGCCAGGTGGAGAGAGCTGTGGTTAGAGTTTACTTTAACTGACCTGCCATCGGCGCTGATCATCTCACTTGCTGCTGCAAAAAATCCAAAAAGAAAAAGATGCACTAGCTTCTCAACGTTGAGGCTCACGCAGTAAAAACCCTGTGAGTGTGATCCTTCCAGCTTTTATTCTGCTTTGTGTAAATAAAACCTTGGCTTTTTTTTCTAACAGAAAAATGACAAGAATGAACTTGTTTTCAAACATTTCTCCAAAGAGTTAAGGACCTCTGTCATCTCAGGCTGAGAGCGGTGGAGGCCACTGACCTCAGGCTATAATCAAACACATAGGCACGCACACACAGCATGGTTGCACACTCATTTGTAAAAGAAAATGTTGAAGCACTTAGATTACAAGATAAGGTTTATGATTCCACATCATTTCAACATTTAATCTTGAAGGTTAGAAAATGGAAAATATATACAAGCTCTTTACAATTGTACAGCCGTGACAGAAGAATAAATACATTAACACACAATCTTTCTTATCACATTTTCTCCAGATAATTTTACCACAGTGTAAAAACAAGTTACATATCAGTTCAGCACATGTCCGTGCTGTCCCATCATGTTTCCTTTAGGTATCCCACAGTGGAACATTCTTTAACACAGTTTAACATCTTGAAATGAGTAAACATGTCTCCCGGTATTTACAACATTTTTGCAGTCACACTTTCATTTACATGTGTCAGATAAATGCAGATCCCTGTGCTCTGCAGTGAGAGAGTTGTTGTAATACTGAAGTGGTTGCAAGAGCAGAAACACACAAAAAAAACCTCTCACACCGGTTCTCCACCTGAGATCATCTCACTGTCCAACCGGTGGTGTCGGCAGCGTTCAGGCTTCACAGTGGGTGACGTTAGAGGACGTCGGCGCACACGGAGAGGCCGTGCTCCGGGTTCTGCTTGTAGCTCACCTGCCACGGGAGCCCCAGAGAGTGAGAAGGCTCCACGAACGTGTCCATGTATCCCTGAGTGCAGGAGGAGGCCCACAGCCCCGGCTGGTAGCCATAACCCTCCCCCACCTGCGGGTAGGGCAGGGGGCTGGGCGGGTGGTTCTGGGGGCTGCTGCAGTGTCCGTGCGAAGCGTAAAGCTGCCCCTCGGCCGAGTAGCAAGGGAAGTGAGGCGACGGGGGGCAGGACGACGGCGGCGGCACGGCGTTTTCCATGTAGACGTGCGGCTCCGCGGGTGGTGGCCGGTGCATGTGGTGACCTTGCTGCTGCTGCTGCATCTGGTGGGAGATGGACGCGTGCCAGGGGATGTAACCCTGATGCTCCAGGCGGGGAACCGGCACCCTGGCCTGCTGCTCGGGGCGAGACGCTACCGCCGCGGCCGGCCCGGCGGACGCCCTGTTGCACTCCCGATGGGCGCAGGGCTTGCCGGGAGGGTTGGAGCTCAGGAAGACCGAGAGGGCGGAGATGCGGTTGATGGCCCTCTGCAGGGTGGCGATCTTGGAGAGCCGCTTGCCGCTGAGGTCGTGGTTCAGAGCCACCCGCAGGGCGTTGAAGGCCTGGTTGTAGTCCATGATGCGCTTGCGCTCCCGGACGTTGGCGGCCATCCTGCGGGCCTTGGAGCGGACCGGCCGGTTGCGTTTCTTGGTCTGGCCTTCCTCCGGGTCGCCGGGGCTGCTGCTGCCGGAGCTCTCGCTGTCTTGGAAAGACGCCTTGGGGCTTCCGTCGTCCTCGCCTTGGTCGAGTGCGCCGAGTTCCAGCTCCTCCTCGGAGAACTCTGAACCCGCCACGCTGCTGCAGCTCATTGTGTCAACAACGCGGAGGCTTGTCGAGTCAAACCCCGGTGCTGTGCTGTGCTGTGCTGTGTTGTGTTTGCAGCCTGTCTGCTGCTGCTGCTGCTGCGGGGCTGTCGGTATTTGCTACTGTGCCGACAGCCCAGGTATCCTCCTCCTCTGACTCCTCTGGTGCCTTGTGATTACTTCTACCTTGACAAGACAGGTTGGCCTGCTTTTAAAAGCTCTTCAAGTCACATGGTACAGTCACCTGTGAGGAATGGTGCACTCTCTCTCCCTCTCCAGGTTTATGGGCGCCCTCCAGGCAAATGGCACTGTCACCTCCTCCTCCTCCTCCTCCTCCTCCTCTCTTACTCTCCCTCGCAGAATCTTACAGAACAGTTGCAACACTTCACATCAGTGTCAAAACATGAGCGCAACATTCTTATTATTTGGAAGTAGCAGGTAACTTTAAGCTTCCTGGATGATAAGCAGTGAATGGACTCACTGCTTATATATAATCCTACTCCAACTCAAGTGTGCACACTTGCTGCAGAGTAACTGCAAAGTGCAGAGCTTAGAAAGCCGCTCTCTGACTACCACTCGCTCACTTTGTGTCTTTCCACTCAGACTCGGTGACCGCCAATGTTTCCCTCACCACCGTGTGTTCTTTTAACCATCATTTACAAAATGCCATTTATCTAAATGAATGTTAGCTGAGCCTCCCCTGTGTCTCAGGGACTCTTGTGACAAATTGCACATTTATCCAAGCAGCCAAATGTGTGAAGGCATTTCCCCTTTTCTCAGCTGCAGGAAGAGAGGAACCTTCTTATCTACCCCAGCTTAGATTTGTCCTTGCAATTAGCTGTGTCTGTCTCTGCAATGGTGATTCTCTCTCTCCCCCCTTCTTTGTCTCTCTGCTCAGGTTTAAGGGCCATGTAATTTAGAGTAGCTTCCCTGGAACCCATCCCCATAAATCAGGCCTGGGCAGCACCTGAGGACAAGAACAGAACAAGCCCTACACTTCAAAGAGAGGGAAAAACAAGGGCAAATATTTTACAATTAGAACCTACCATTGCTGCTGGCTCAGGCTATCGATCTTTCAGTGTTTCACTGGTGAAGATGTGAAATTTAAATTTTTTTCAATACGCAAATGCTTGAAAATAGTAATCATCATTTAAGTCATTTCTAAAGCAATTCAAAGTAGATGTAGAATATATCGAAGACTTTTTTTAGACCAAATAGAACAAGTTCTGCGTGCATGTGAAAGATCTGTCAGTCAGACGTTGTAGTGGGCAGTGAAAGGTGAGTGCACTGACCTTTAGCTAGGCTCCTGGCCAAGTGCAACGGGTCAGATAACTAAAGGGTAAGGCCGTCCAACACTGAACTGGGGGTCGTTGAGAAACATTGCTTCCTTCCTGCCCTCTTCTTTTTATTATACGTGTTGCGGCTCTGAGACGCCAACTTTTAAAACAATTACAGCCTCGAGTTTCAGCTCTTAGTGCAGCTAATGATTTGAGGTGGGAACATTTAGTCTGGCCTTTTTACTGCTGCGTCCAGCAGAGCAGCACAGACCTGGAGTATTCCTTCATTATTTATTTGATAACTCCAACTAAAATTTAAATTAATTACCTTTTCAAACACTTTATCACATGCTTTTTTAAATTATTATTATTTAAACTTCCAAATATAATTAAATCACTACATTATTATGTGAGTTAATGTTCAAAAACACCAGTTTTAATATGAAAAAACAACAAGAATGACAATGTTTTCTTTCTTGATCTGGAGCGGTCCTGTGTTCCTGCATGTGAGGCTGTTAACTCACCCACTCACAGCACTTTATTCACCACACCTTTAAAGTCGCCCCGCTGATCTACTGCAAACCTTTACAGCGAAAACTGTTTGAAATGTTTCGGCCTACGCTGCTCGGCTCAGAGCAGAGTGTAGGATTTATCACACAAGCTGTGATTTATGGCTTCACAAACATGTCAGATTTACTGCTGTGGTGTAAAGAGCATGAAGACTACAGCCTCAGATTCTCCCTGTCCATTCATTTCTGACAGGTGACAAGACACCAGTAATTATCAGCCGCCGGGAATAAATCACTAGATTTTATCACGCAGCTCCCCTTGCCCTTCATGGAATAACCATTTTCAAACAGGGGGAGCCCTGCACCACTGAACCTTAGATTTGTAAATCTCCTGCTCGAGCCCCCATAATGACTGGTTGTTAGCCGTTTGTTATTAGAGGTCTGTGTGCCAAACATTATAGATGTATATTTCAAAAGGGGTAGTTAGGGGTAATAAGTGAGTAAGGTCCAGGTTCGCTAACCTTGGCTTTGCAGTGGTATGTTAATGCATGTTTTTGGTGTCTGCCGTGGAATTTTCTCACCTCAATAAAAACCCTGCAGTCAAAAAAAAAGAAAGAAAAAAAATAGGAAGGACTGCCCCTCCATTATTTGTCACACCACAAACCCCTGACTAGTTTGTATCTGTAAATTCAGTGTTATCAAGTGTAAACTGTCAATCTGTGGTTATTTCATGGCAGCTCTCTCTAATCTCCTTTATTGCAGAGTTTTTGTAATAAACAGATTGGTGTACTTAAAAATTGTAGTTAAGTGAAGTACTTGAATGTTAAACACACAGTCTGTGACATCTGTCTTTAGAAATAAATTGTTACGTAAGTACATAACGGTTTAACATCAAGTGGGTGTTTTACTGATGCTGTACAATGGACAGAGATGTCAGAGAGGGGTTGGGAGCTGAGAATGTTGTTAATGTTGGGTTTTAATTAAACAAACTTTAGCAGCAGCAAGGTGCTGAGCTGCCTCCAATTTATTCAACTTTTTTTCCTTCAAGCTTAAAAATGACCAAAATCCATTAATCTGAATTTTGTCTGGTTAACATATATAGTTGTGAACATGGTGTAAAAAGTACATGTGGCTTAAAACCAGACAAAAGTCAACTTTGAGCTTCTATTCCAGGCAGTCACCACACTGTTATAGGATCATAAAGGATATAATGTCATTTACAGGCAACCAAATGACAGGGACCATTACACTGACTAAAACGGAAATCCTACATTAGATTTAGATTAGGTTTAGTTCTAGACATTTTTAGTGTTTGAAAATTACACTTTAAAGGTCTATATAATCATATAGGTGTGTTAACTGTTTGTTTAGGCATAGAGCAGGTCTAGGTTCCTTATTAATACTGTGAAAGTATCAAAGTTCTCACAATCTGTGTTCGAGAAACTGAGTCTTAAAACCAGTCATCAGGATGTATGTAACTTTGTGATGTCACAAAGAAGCAGTCACCACATGTATCCCAAGCCACACCCACTTGGATCTACTATTCAACCTCTCAGGATTTACTTCCACTGAGAGTCCGTCCACATGGATTCAGGTATCAGTGAATCTGCAAAGGACTTTTAGTGTTTTGGCATTTTGCCCAGATGGAAACAGCGTTTCCAGGGGGTGAAAATGGTATTTTTTTGTAAACAGGTTCCAGAGTGGGAAAATCTCAAAACGTCACCCAAGCATTTTCATGTAGACACCCAAAATGGTGGGGTGGCGTCAGGTCCCTCAGACGCTGCGCCTGAAACTAGCCCATTAAATCATCATCGATCAGCATACTGCACTGACACTGCAGTCAACATTTAATCGATTGATAATGTTTGGAGTTTGGAGGAAGCTTAGGAAAGTTACCGGTTCTTTCCAAATAATACGAATGTTTTGCTCTATTTTGACTCTGATGTGAAATGATGCCATGTTTGTGCAAAACTTTTTCAAAAATAACGGGAAAAAGATCGTCTCGGTGGGTGTTGTTTAGCTGAGTGGGTGGAGCGGGAGCCCCGTGTGCAGAGGCTGTAGTCTTCGCTGCAGCCGGCTCGATCGTGTCCTGACTCGGGTGTCCCTTCCCCGCCTCTCTGCCTCCTCATTTCCTGTCTTTCCCGACTGTACCATCAGTTGAAGGCAAAAAAGCCCCAAAAATATAATTGAAGAAAAAAGAAAAAGAGATTGTTTTGGGGAAGGTCCGTTTCTGTGTGGACGAGGCCTGAGTGTTTACCTTACATCTGCAATATCTTTATTGGATCACCTAGGAAACCAAGGAAAAGAGACTTCTGGTTGGCTCACCAACTCACAGCAGCTTGGGGGAAGAGATGTTAAACATTGAGATGTTTTTTGGGGAGTCTTTAAAGGACAAATATATTTTCTTATGGGTCAACACTTGGTCAGAAGAGCAAAATACTGTAGGGGAACTGAGTTAAGGCACTTAACTGTCTTGGTTCAATCTCAATCTGAGCTGTCACCTCTGAGTTTTTCCTCAGTAGATGTGAGGGTCTAAAGGCAGAGGACGTTGTTATGATGCTGTGTAAAGCCCTTTGAGACAAACTACTGGTAGAAAACAGCCTATACAAATAAACTTGCCCTGCCTTGCCTGGTTGTAATCATCTGTCATCACTGAGTGACACAATCACCGTAGCTTCGGTCACGTGTTGAGAGAGCGTCTGCATCACAGATCTCGTCCAGCACGTTCAAAACAAAACACGCTCACAGCCGAGCTCCCGACAACAGAGTGTGAATCACTCTGTCTGAAATTACTGGCAGTTATGCGGAGCTGGCTGCCGTGATCCCTGTCAGAGAGCATGGCAGCTATAAAACCTGAAGTTGTTGGGGCGAGACAATGTCTTAGGTAGTTGAGCGCCCACACCTCAGCATCGAAAGTGCATGTTCACTGAAGACCTGTAACAGTGTCAGCCATTAATCATCCCTGAGGTGTGCGGAGGTTTATTTTGCAAAATTAGAGATGTTCCCAGTGCTTTACTGCTGTAGTGTAAAAAAAAAAAAATAATAATAATAATCTTGATAGAAAAATGATAGTCCATCACACATTTGCCACAAAAAGACAAATAACCATCTTTAATCCAATTTCTCTTTAATCTTGTTTTATTAATCAAGTTCATATTTACACACATAAACATCTAATGTATTAACAATGTTAACCCTTGCATAATGGTAACATTGATTGTCAAGACGGTGAGTATTGTGCATTTAGCACTTTATATGTACTATGCAATCGGGCAACCTGCAATATAATTACGCACCTAACACTTTAACACTATAGCACTCTGCACTTTAAACAGCCTTTTGATATCTAATTTTAGCATTTTTACTAGTGAAATACGTATGGTCCCCTGACCCTTGGCCTGTCTGTTTCTTGATCCACTGTACAGTTTCATTGTTTTTTGTCTTTTTTCTGCCGTATTATGTTTTCAAGGACATATTTTTCTCTCTCTGTAATTACTCCTGCTCATACAGGCCATTAAGACTAATTGTTCTACTTGTTGTCATTAGTTGTTCTACTTGTTGTCACTGTTGTCTTATTAATCTTATGTTAACATCTACCTGCTGAAGGGACTAGAGATGGAAATGAGCCGTTGGCTATAATCTTGCATATTTACATACAGTATGTCCATTAATATGTATTGTCCCTATTTTAACTAAATGAAGTCAAACTTAAACTTTTGTTTCAGGAAAGTCATGGAGGGTGGTTGCCATGTAGAGAAAAACAGTGCTTAATGTTTGGGTCACTAAAAATCCCCTACTCTCTAATTTAGCCATAAGGAGAACATTACTATAACCTCTGCTCCCCATGATTTATACCTCCTAACAAAACCATGCAAATCTGTCAGTACTGATGTCATGACATGTCTAACAGTTTCCTCCACAGAGGAATGTCAGTACACTTCCTCCACTGCCCTAAATACTTGAATCATGATATGAGTCAGACTTTTTACAGGATAGCATTTACCGCAAGATCATGGGAGCTGAAGGCTCTTTTGGAAAGGACGTGCTCTGACATCAAACTGCTGCACTTCAATCATATTTTACAGTGTGTCATGCACACGTCGCTGTGGTTCATGTATTATCTGCATGACAAAAAATTGGCAAAAAAAAAAAAAAGGGCAGCAGTGTATGTTCATAGTACATTCCTTCCCAAGAGAAGTCAGTCATTACTGTGGGTTATCATTAAAGGGTCCATTTGCAGTGTTGGAACATGTGGTCAAGGTTAACTATCTGTAAGGTACGCTCGTTCCCACACAACCCACGGCCGTTAAAGTCATGCCCTCTGACCACGGGGGTGGTGACAGAGCATCAGATTGTATAATAGGACAGACTGTATCATAGAGCTAATGGGATAATCTACATGTCAATACATAGAATGCTGGTGGACAGTGCACAAGTTAGTTTAAGAAACAAACAAAAGTGTTTAAATGCTGCTGTTTAGTCATTACGTGGTTGATAATTGTCGCCCTGAGCTTCAGGTTGGTCTGAGGGGAGTCATTACCCTGTCTCACCTCTGGCCATTGACCTCGCTCTCGTCTCAATAGAAAAAGACACTCCATGTGCTACAAGTCTGTAGATGTCATCAGAAAAGACAGAAGTTTGACTTTGGCCATGTTCCACCAAATGAAGCCTGCAGAGGTGTCTTTATTCAAATAAGTACGGCTTTATATAAATATATTAGACCAGTTCTCTCACCACAGTCTCAAGTCTGTCTTAAGCCCATATTAACACAAGGTTCTGCTCATTATAATTCTAAATGATCATGATGGACATTTACATTACTGTAAATGATTCCTGTGGCTAAAAGCACCATGGAAGCTGTTGATGCCAGCTGCTGCTGCCCCCATCCAAGTCCAACCCACGGCCCTTTGTGTCATACCATCCTCTCTGTCTCCTATGGAGGCATATTGCATTCACTTCACCAAAAAAGCTGTTTCTCTCTGAGCAATTTATTTCTGCTTTCCTGTTTTTCAGAGAAATTAATTTTTCTGTTTTTCAGAATAATTTTTTTCCTGACATAATGAGATTTCAAAATCGCGCGAGAAGCTCCCACTTCAGAAAAACAGAAAAATTAATTACTCTGAAAAACAGAAAATATTACTTGAGCTTTTTTTTCAAGTGAATGCAATACTCCTCCGTACCTCTCCCATCCTCATCAGAATATATAAATAGCCTAAGAAATAAGAAGGGCTGGGGTAGGATGCAGCTGATGTTTAATGCTTTAAGCTTTCAGTCACAATTGGGCACTGAACAAGTCATAGCCAGGATCACAATTATCTTTGTGTGTGTGTGTGTGTGTGTGTGTGTGTGTGTGTGTGTGTGTGTGTGTGTGTGTGTGTGTGTGTTGATAAGGATTTTTTTTCTGAATCTGCAGTTCTCGGGGCCACCATATAGCTAAGGCTCATTTCCCAGGCTCTGCTGTACTGCATACGTCCTTCATTGAGGTAGACAGTACAAGCTACCTTAAACAACACTGACTGTGTCTCTCCTCCTGGATAACTGTCAGTTGGACTGCAACTTAGGCTTCATTCAGACTGCACGTCTTAATGCTCAATTCAAATTTTTTGCTACAGGAAACATGGATGAAATGAGCATTTTCGCTTTTATTTCAAAGTGTCTGTGCAATGTGAGCCAGAAAATGTCTGAGTAGGTGCTGAGGAGGAAACGAATGAAGAGACGGAGAGCCACACTTATTATATTATTTATTGTATTTTAACATTTTGCGGTGCTTTGGCTGCAAATTTGGCACAGAGGTCTGTGTGGATGCAGAGACAAATCCAGGACCGTGGGACAGTGATGTGAACATCCACCGGTGCAAAATTGTGACCAATGTTGATATAAAGTGACATAAAGTTGCATCAAATCCGCCTTCACACTGGGGTCGCATTGAAAAAAAATCTGATCTGGGTCTGATTCAGGACTGCATATGGAAGTGATCTACATCTGATTTGAGAAAATCTGACCTGGGCAAGATTTGAGTGTTCACACTACTTCAAATAAAACTTGACCTGGTCACTTGACCCCCAAAAATCCGATTTAGGTCACTTGCCTGCAGTCTGAGCGTAGTCCAAGTATCTGGCTTCGGGATTCTGTCTGGTCATCCTGTCACTGTGAGGCAGTGAAAGACAACAACTGTGGAAATGTTGCCCTCTAGTGGAAAGTGTAAGTAGAGAGAGGTGTGGACAGACATTTTTTGGGCCACTATCACTGAACATGAATCCATATTCCTGCAGACTTGTGCCTGGGGTGATAATCATTAGTTGATAGTTGATAGCATAGTGATGTAAAATATGGGGTTGTCATGGTTGGTTGACCCCAAATCGTGTTCCCAAGTAAAGTGATGCAATGGGGACTGGACTCAGAGGGCCAGTTCTGTTGTAGATGATGGATATCAGTCATTTTAACACAGAACATGAGTGTGTGGGAACTGTTTTTTGAAGAAGTGCCTGACTTAAAGGAACCAAAGTAAAAGTGGCTGTTGGGAAAGTCATACAGTACATGTCTGACTGAGATGCAAAAGATGAAAAGAATCCTCCCATATACACATTAATTGGCCGTGTGCAGGTCAGAACAGGGGAGGAGGAACACATGGTTTTTCAAAATAGGAGCATAAATTGACACCCCATGTGAACCGTACTGCTTCCTAAATTGGATCCAAATTTTCTTAGTGTTGTTGTTATGAGAGTTTAAAGGAGAAGTGCCGTTTTTTTTTACAACCTTGATCTTTCTGGCATAAAATGTGGTCATTTACTGTCATTAGGAGTCCTTCAGACGATATTTAGATCCATTCAAGAGCCACGTATCCATGTAGTGGGAGTGATCGGGGCACCGAAATACAGTCTCTAAATAAGCATTATCTGCCGCGAAACTCGTTCATTTCACCAATATTTTGTTAGGATTCATTAGGGTTATTTCCCTTTGAGTCATCCGGGGTCTGTAGATTGACCTACCATCCTCTGAACTGGATGATGTCATCTCTGAGTGCCGTGCGGCATGCGCATTCACTCTGCATCTTTGTGTGTATCATTTTTATAACTACAGTATAACACCGCTGGCTAAACAGGGTTCTCTTTTTCTTTTCTTCTTTAATTCTCTTGCGCGTGGCGCGTGGAGCCAACCAGCCAACAGGGTTCTGTTAATGAAGCGATAAAAAAAAGGCTCATTCACTCTGTGACTGTCACCTTGTTTTTTTTTTCCTTTATTTTTTATTTTTTTGCGACGGTCAACTTGTATACCTGGAACTTGTTTTGTTTTGTGCAACATATTTGTCTGATTTTGAGGTTGTGGATGACAACTTTGAACATGATGGATGTTACTGTATTGAGGCAGAGTCTACGGTGCAACTCCTAATGACACTAAAGTTATATGGGTGATTAAACAACCATATTTTATGCCAGAAATAAGTCCAGATTGTAAAAAAAAAACAGCACTTCTCCTTTAAAGGGGCAGGAGGAGGGTGATATCAATGTGTATTTGTTTGTTTAATAATCTAGTCAGTCATGAGCTGGTGTTGAGAGTGTTTCTACTGTAGTAAAATGTCTTTTCAATAGCAGCAATGATCAACCATTCACATGCTGACTGAAAAAACTGACTGACTGAAAACAGAAGCCAACACAGTACCAAAGTACCAAAAACTTCTCTTTTAGTGAGTAATCCCCAAAGATTGTTCCATTTTGCATTAAAAAAAACAAAAAACACATTTACCGTCTAATCATCCTTCATGGTAAATTTGTACATGGACTCACTTGTTGATATTTTATTAAGACTTATAGATCTGTATAAATGAGGGCATGCTGCTCTGGGTGACGGCTGTATCACTCGTCATGTGTAACCAATGAGATGGGACACTGTGACACATGTTGAGTCTTTTATTGCTGAAGTTGAGGCTCTGTCACAAAACTATGTTATTACCCATCCTTGGGCATTTTCATGTTATGCTCTGAGTGGGTGTAGCCTACAAAGTAGGAGAAAAGAACATCGACTCCGACATGAAGCCATTGTGGAAATGTCTTAAATCTGTATTCTGTCTAATCACCATCAGGGCACTGCTTGGTGCTCCTAGTGGCTGCACAAAGAGGTCAGACTGCATTAAGAAATGAGTCTGCCTCTCCCTTGATCTGTTACTGTGCCTCAGTAAAGACTTACCTAATAAACACAGTTTGAATTAAGTCTTATTCAACTCACAGTGTTCATTTAGCAAATTGTGATCCATTTAAAAGAAAATAAATGATAAAGTGGGTATTAGGGCATGGCTACATGTTTGACACCTGGTAATTAGTCTGGATTGAGTCCAGACCTACGCATCTGACATTCCTCTTTTTGTATTTTCAATTTTTAAAAAGTTATTTTGTTTGAAGCCTGTATGAGTTGACTGCCTCACAATGTGGACATTTACAAGTGACAAGATCCAGTTTATTGGGTAGAAAAAAGACAGGAATGGGTACAAGGAGAAATAAGAGTACAGTAATAAAAGTATGATGATGATGATCATCAGAGAGATCATCACTCACCATCTAAATTCCCACATAAGTTGAAGATAAAGGAAATGTAGCCATGGTATTTGTCTTCACTGGCGACATCCAGAGGAGAAAAAAAGAAGGAGAAATAGTTTCATTTGTAGAAAGACATAAGAAACATTCTCTCTCTGCCCTGTGGGTGGTGTGAGTAGGCTGTGTGTTTATCCATGACATGAAGTGGTTGATTAGATGTTATACACACATCACACAACAGTTTGAGCCTCATGTTGGTCCTGAGCATATTTCAGAACAAATAGAAACACCCATCTATATTACATTTACAGCTTCCAGCCCCCACACAGTAGGCACAGTGTTCTTGTACGATGAGCCGATGCAATTTGCCAAAAAGCTTCAGTTTTGGATCAAAAAGCTCCAGTTTTGTCTCAATTGTCCACAGAGCTTCTGCTGGGTTTGTCTTGCTTTAAGAGTACCAACAATTTTGTCCATGTCTACAGTATATACTGTATATGAGAGACGGACATATGGTGTCTGAGTCTTGAAGCTCTGATGAAGTTTAATTAATTTTTATTTTATTTTTTTTATTTAACCTTTATTTAACCAGGCGAAAAATCATTAAGAACAGGTTCTTATTTGCAATGATGGCCTGACAAAAAGCACAAGCTTCTTGAGGGGAGAGGGGGAGAGGGCTGTGAAAAAAAGTACAAGTTAAAAACAGTGGCATAAAACAGCTAAACAGACATGCAGCAGAACGACCATAAAGACAATACACAAGCAGAGGCACAAAACACAACTGAACAGACATGTAGCAAGACAGTCACAAAGACAATACACCAGCATGGCTGTGCAGGGAAGCAGGTTAGCAAGGCATGAGCAGAGCAGCGAGACAGGCAATAGCAGGCAGGGCAGAAAATTAATGTAACAGCTCAATTAGAACAGGCAAGGTTAATAGCGAGGAATTAGTTATCTAGAACATCACAACACAGAAATGCATGCGAAGACACTATACAAGGATTATCAACATGTAAGGAGGAGCCAGGGCTGCCAGCGGCAGGTATGGGCACTCAACATAAAAATACAGGCTAAAGGAAGAGGGGTTAGACGGGGGGAAACATTTGCAGGAGTCTGTGACAAGGTGTGAGATGGCCTCTTTGAAGGTTGGAATGGAGATGAGTTTGTCAAGTTTGAGGAGTTTTTGTAATATGTTCCAATCAGAGGCAGCAGCTGACTGGAATGATGCGGAGCCGATTGTAGATCTGGTTTTGGGGATTGTTAGCAGAATGAGATGAGAGGACCGAGTGTTGTATGTGACAGGGAGTTGGTGCAGCAAACGGGACAGGTAAGGGGGGGTCCGTAGAAGGAGGGTCTTATAAATGAGAGTGAGCCAGTGGGTCTGACGGCGGGTGTGAAGTGATGGCCAATTTACCAAAGAGTAAAGAGTGCAATGGTGGGTGTTGTGGGACGCGTTTGTAGCGAAGCGGATGGCGGAGTGATAGAGTGTGTCCAGTTTAGCAAGGGTGCTTTTACATGCTGTACGATAGATGGTGTCACCGAAATCAAGTGTGGGGAGAATTGTAAGTTTAATGAGACTCAATTTAGCAGAAGAGGTGAAGGCATAACGGTGTCTGTAAAGAAAACCAAGTTTGGCCCGGACCTTAGCCTGTAACTGGGAGATGTGATGTGAAAAACTAAGCGTGGAGTCTAACCAGATGCCAAGGTATTTGTAGGTGGAGACATATTCCAGGATAGCTCCCTCACAGGTAGAGATGTTTAGTTGAGATGGGGAGAGGGGGGGAGCGCCCTTCCTGTGAAACCACATAGCTTTCGTCTTAGATGTATTGAGAGACAATTTCAGTAGAGAGAAAGCGTGTTGTACCTGGAGGAAGCTATCCTGGAGTGTAGCTTGGACATAGGAGGGAGATGGGCCGGAGGCATACAGGATTGTGTCGTCAGCATAAAGGTGAATGAAAGAATTACCAGCAGCTAGGGGAATGTTATTGATGTAAATGGAGAACAGTAATGGACCAAGTATTGAACCTTGGGGGACACCCTTGGTGACAGGGAGGGGGTGAGAGAATGAGTTGTCGAACCTTACGCGTTGCACCCGGTGAGAGAGATAGTGAGTGAACCAGGCCAGTGAGTGTTCTGAGATCCCAATACTGCTTAGCCTGTTAATGAGGATGGAATGGTCAACAGAGTCAAAGGCTTTGGCAAGGTCAATGAAAATTGCAGCACAGTATTGTTTATTGTCTAGGGCAGAGGTAATGTCATTTAACACCTTTAAAGTAGCTGTTGTACACCCATACCTGGCACGGAAACCGGACTGTACATCAGATAGAGTACCAGAAATGTCGAGGTAGTCTGTGAGCTGTTTGTTTACAAGCTTCTCAAATACCTTGGACACACAGGGCAGAATGGATATAGGTCTGTAGTTGTTTGGATCAGACTGCTCACCACCCTTAAACAGTGGGAGGACAATAGCTTCTTTCCAGTCTAAAGGTATTTCAGCAGTATGAAGTGAGAGGTTAAAGAGTGCGGTTATAGGTGCAGCAATAATGGGAGCTGCGGCTTTAATAAAAAAAGCAGGAAGACCATCACATCCAGCTGATTTATGAGGGTCTAGGGCAGACAATTCCTTCAGAACCTCGAACTCTGTGATGGGACGAAGGGAGAAACTGTATGGGGAGGCTGGGGGGTCAGAGGAGCAGTGGGAATTGGATGGCGATAGAGTGGAGCAGATGGGCTGAACAGCATCGAAAACAAGGCCAGACTTAGTGAAATGGCTATTGAAGGCATCTGCCATAGCAGTCTTGTCTGAGATTACCAGGTTGTTTGTTTTGAGTGAGACAGGCATAGATGAGGGTTTGTTCTGGAGTTTTCTAACTGTCTTCCAAAATGCACTGGGATCAGAGCTACATCGAGTGAATTGGGCTTTAAAATGACCAGATTTAGCCTGCCGTACGGCTTGTGTGGCCTTATTTCGAAGCTGCCGGAATTTGAGGTAATCTGTGGGAGAATTTGAGAGGCGAGCTTTGCTCCATGCAGCATTTTTTTGTTTAAGAAGTGATGTAAGTTCTTGAGTGAACCAAGGACTATGGCGATTTTTTATCCGTTGTTTCTTGAAGGGGGCGTGTTTGTTAACCACAGCGCTAAACTGCTCTTTAAACAGGGACCATGCATCATACACAGTAGGAACCAGGCTGACTCTGTGCCAGTTTACGTTAGCCAAGTCATAGAGGAATGCTGAAATGCTGAAATGCTTTAGTGAGCGCTTAACACTGATGGTTACAGGCTGTTTGGCAGTGGTGTTATTGCGAATGCATGCAATAAAACAATGGTCACTTAGGTCGCTACAAAACACGCCAGAATGGTACCTATAGGGAGTGTTAGTGAGAATCACATCTAGCAGAGTGGCCTTATCCAGAGAATTTGGGTTAAGCCTAGTCGGATGGGTAATAATTTGAAGGAGATTTAGAGAGTCTAACTGCAGAGTAACTTTCTCGGGGGGCTTAAGCATGTCCCAGTTGAGGTCACCTAGCAGGACAAACTCAGACCTCGTGAAGGGTGCCAATGCAGAGCTCAGGGCCTCAAGAGTGCAGGCTGGGGCTGAAGGAGGGCGATAACAGCCGGCCACATTGATAGAATGATTATTTGATAGCTTAATCTGAATAACCAGGAGATCATACTGTTTAGGAATGGATTTGGCATATACCACCGAGCAGTGTAGGTGTTCTTTAGTGTAAATTGCTACTCCCCCGCCCTTAGATGGTCTGTCTTGGCGAAATAAGTTATAGCCAGTAATATTGGTATCAGGGTAGGCAACAGATTTACGGAGCCACGTCTCGGTCAAAACAAGGACATGCGGATTTGAGGACTCCACCCAGACTTTAAGTTGATCCATTTTAGGCACCAAACTTCTCACATTTACATGCAAAAAACCCAAGCTGTTTCTGTCACAGAAGTCATTAAAACAGAGATTACGTGACTGAGGATCAATGGAGAGGGGAGCAATGTCAAAAGGACCAGGGTTAACATGCACATTTCCAGAAATCATGAGTAACAGCACAATCAGAACACGGCAGAGAGAGGATGAGTTATTGTATTTACATTTGACAGATGTAGGGACTTGAGATGGTAACAAAATCATGTTGCTAAGTAGCCTCATAACATAGCAGGAAGACAGAGAAGGAGTAATGTAGTTTGCAGACACTGGTAATCCCAGAGACATTGTGCACAACAGAGAGACAAAATCATTGTTTTGGATGCTAGTAGAGTCCGTTTCACTATTAGGCAGACAGAGGAGAGGAACCAAAGGGGTTGTCTCCCTCATATGTACAGCAGGAGAGAGAAGCGAAAAAGACACAAGGAGGAAGACAATTATCATCTTGAGACAAGCCATGTCGAGTCCACATAGAGTGCAACAAAGTTGCAGATAGTCCGTGAGATGTAAACTAGCCGAGACGTTAGCCGCTAGCTGTTAGCTAGCCGCCGGAGACGTTAGCCACGTTAGCCGCTAACAGTTAGCTTAGCAAGCAACAGTCCGTGACCGGCTAGAACGGCCAAACGTTAGCACAAAAATAGCAGGCTGAGATACCACACGTCGAGTGTGTGCTCACCGAGATGTTAGTTCACAGTCAGTATAAAGTGTTTTTAGCCACCAGTACCATTGGCAGTCAGTAGTTTGCAGGCTAACTTTTAGCTAACTTCAGCACAGATTAGCAAGTAGCAGTCCGAGACTTGCTATCGTAGCTAACGTTCAACGCATCAAGTTAGCCAGCTGGTAGATGAGTGAAAGTTGATGGCCAGGGGAGGTACGGTAGCTAGTTAGTTAGCCAGAGCAAAAGGTGGGGGGTCTAGGTTGGGCAAGGCAGGGGGGAGGTGAAGGGAGGGTGACAGGAGAAGGGGGTCAGACCGGCTAGTTGAACAACTAACCAGAGCAGAGGCAGGGGGAGAGAGAGAGAAGCTGGCTTAGTTAGCGGGCTAGCTAACCAAGGGCTGAGGAGAGCAAGGGGAGAGCGGAGTGTAGGACAGCAGCAAAGCAACAGCAACAGGTTTTAGTTTCCACAGGGTAATGCAGCAGCAGCAGCAGCAGCAGCAGCAGCAAGCCCCGGTAACAAGGCAACAGTAATGCAGCAGGTAGGGGTTACCACAGAGCAGTGAGGGAGCAGCCGGCAAGCAGGGAGAAGGAGGAGGAGCAGCAGGCAGGAGGAGCAGCAGGCAGGAGGAGCAGCAGGCAGGATTGGTGACGATGCTGAAGTGACTGACTGACCTTTCAGGTTTTGACATATATGCTATGAGAGAGTTATTAGTTGTTTTAGAGGCTTCTCCACAGTTAGCTTAGTATTAATAATTCAGAGAGCTGCATTAGGAATTGTGAGAATGATGTTCCTGATGTGAGAACTGCATTAATGTGACTGAAAATCTGTCATCTTGGCTGCATCAAAATTGAGACTGACTTTGTTTGCCTGTTGCCATGGTGAAAAGTTGAATTGGACATCCATGGATGATGACTTTTTATATTCCCCACTTAACTCAACTTAACTTAAGACAGACTTTGTTATTGTTAAACCTGCTTTCTGGAATAATGATAATGCAATAATGCAAAAAAAAACAAAAAAAAACACTGTTGGTTAAGATGGAACCAAGTCTGTTTTGCATTGCTTTGTCACCCCCTAGTGGTTATTGTGTGTAGTTCCCTTGTTGACCCCAGCAATCAAAAAAATGTTTCACTTCCTTTGCTTGCTATGATGTCACATGATCCACGTTTGTTTATTTAAAGGTACTTTATTAGTCACATATACAGCTAGTACAGTGAAATTCTTTCTCTGCATTTAACCCATCCCTGAGGAGCAGTGGGCAGCCGCGGTGCAGCGCCCGGGGTCCAACTCCAGATTATGAGCCAGTGCCTTTGGTCAGGGGCACTGACTGGAGGATTAACCTAGCCGACATGTTTTTAGTGGTGGGGGAAACCGGAGCACATGGAGGAAACCCACACAGACACGGGGAGAACATGCAAACTCCACACAGAAAGGACCTGGGCGGCCCGGGATTTGAACCCAGGACCTTCTTGCTGTGAGGCAACAGCGCTAACCACTGTGCCACCGTGCCGATATTATTCATATCTCAGTGTCGTATGTGCATATTTATTTCTAACTTAGTACAGTAAGATAAGAGAGTAGACATAATGTTACATCAGCACACATGAAAATGAATTTGTTGTTTTGTTTTTTACATACAGTTGGTTGGTTAATTTGGGAGAAAGCCTGTGTGTCTGTGTTAACCCCAAACACCTCCAAAGAAGCTACTTGTTATATCTGTCAGACAGAAACCTCCTGAGATACCAGGAGTTTTCAGAACAGCATGTCCACTCAGGTGAACAATTTTTTCTTTTTCAATTTCACTTTTCTTCTTATTTTTTTTTGTTTACATGTTTTAATTTCTTAAAATATATATATTTTGTTATTTTGGCCATCTAAATGTTCTATATGTTTCCATTCCTCCATAGAGAGCTTTATGTCACCCTGTGTCTGAATGGTTCCATACAGATAAACAGACAAGGCCCTTTGCCTGTTACAGTCAGTGGGAGCTGTTTCTTGTAAATCACATGGTCTTTTTTATCTGCCCCGTTCTTCTGATAGCCAGGTCTGAGAGAGGAAAGGAATGCCTCAGCCAAACGTTGAATACTCAGCTACATATTCAAGTATCTATCCATAACCTCACTGTAACTACATCAATACATTCATGTGAAAATAGACAGTTTAAAGTCTGCACTGTTCCTCACTTTCCCATGCACCCTTACTGACAAGATGAAAAGCTGCTCTTGACGTAAGACTGATGATGCCTTACTGTACATTAATTCTAGCAGATCTGTCTGCAGATCAGACATAAAACTGCTCTGTTGTACATTACCTGAGTCAACTTGACTCTTTTTGTGTGCGTGTGTATTCCTCAGCAATCAGCAATCACCGTTTTAAATACTGGTACTGTTTTGAAGGTATCGATTTGGCATCGGTATTGAAATAAAGCTTATCAATATCCAACTCTAGACTGAGAATATATTTTTTACACCTCTGTGGAATCAAGCACCTAGAAAGTGACCTGGTGTGATTTCTAAAGTTTTATCTGTGTTCATTGAAAAGAGCAAAGGTTTAATGTGTCTCTTATCTGGATGTTAGAGTTTCATAAGACTTCACAGGATCATCCTCCATGCTGTTAGCACCGCTGAACTTTAGACTGTATCATCATGACACAGACTGAAACTGAAACTGAAAGAGATAATCAAAAAAGCAAAATGTAATTCACTGAAGAAAGCTTCTACAAATGATTTTGATGTTAAAACTGTGAGCTCATCAACTGCAACTGATTTGATGTAGCCTACATTACTGTATTATTTCTAGATCTTCCAATAATTCACAAATGGGAAGGAGTTTCCTAATAAAGACATGGAAACCTGGAAATCAGCTGGTTTATTTTCACCAGTGAACTCCAGTAGGACACGTGGTGGGCGTGGTCTAGGTGAGTATATAGCGAGGTACAGACAGCTGAGTCTGACAGAGCGACTACAGGAGCAGCAGTGACTCGTCTGAAGAGGTCATCTACACGAGGAAACAGGAGCAATGGGTGCGTTCTCTGTGTCATATATATATATACATTACTGTGGCTGCTGTGTAAAGAAAATCTAAAATTTCTCCCAAGTCCTCCTACTTCAACAGCTCATGCCAATGTGCCAAGGTGAAACATATTCTAATAGCTCCATCATTTGTAGGTTCTTCCTCCTCTTCTTGTCCTTCTTCCTCCAAATACGGAGACATCAGGAAAGTGGACACCGATGGAGCTTCATCTGTCACAGCGAAAGCAGACCATCAGTCATCCTCAGGTAAACACTGCATTGGTTTATTACTTGTGATATTTAATACATTAAATATTCAGAAACAATGTCAGAGCAGCTGTCCTCCTGTGAAGATGATCTTGTTGAACAACATGTCTAAGTAACTTCATCTTATTTTCTGACATTCTCTCAAAGCCTAAAGTCCCTTTGGCTTTTTGTCGAGGTTACCAGGGTGATGCTATAACCTCCTGACTGGCCCACAAAAATCTAGTATCCTCATTGCACTCTGCAGACTGTGTGATTTGTGTGTGTGTTTTAAAAGCTAATGTAATATATTATGACTGAAATATAATTACTTGAATTTCATAATATTACAAGTTTTCATTAGGTGTTGTAACCTTTTCTCACACTGATGACTTTATTCTCATAAATGGGAATTGATGATTTTTTTTTTTTATATGACTTTTTTTCTAAGAGTATTATGGCTTTTCTCAAAATTATAACTTTTTTTCTCAGTAATAGTAGCATGACTTTATTATTTGGAAGTTGTCTGCTCCACATGATGACTCTTTGGTGCATTCTGGTTTGTGTCAAGATGCTCACCCCCCTGTCACCTGTTGAAGTGTTGCCCATGGTCAGGAGGGTGATGCTCCCTCACTAGAGGTTTCCTTCTCTTCTCTGTATTTGTCACACACATGCACACATGTATTATATGGTGTGAGACTATAATTAAATGATGTAGCTTCTATGTCAGTGCAAACAGATGCATTTGTTGCATAAATGTAATGACCCTGTTTTCTGTTGGATTTGTCTCTACAAGGTGTCCGGGCCTCAGAGGCCATGGCAGAGCATGACAGTGGCCCAATGGAAGATTACAAGAACATCATTTACATAGTTGCAGGAGAAAAATCCATCCATCCAGCTCTCATTGCTGCCATCATCTCCAGAGAGTCTAGAGCTGGAGAGGACATCAAACACACCGGAGGTTTGGGAGACCATGGGAAGGCTTTTGGACTGATGCAGGTTGGAACAACTACGGTTTACTCACATCCTCTTACAGTAGTAGAGAGTCTAATTACAATAACACAAATGTTCATCCCATTGCATTCACACTGTGTAGATCGATGAGGGAAACAGTGGTGTGAAGCCAGTTGGTGAATGGGACAGTGAGGAACACCTCCACCAAGCCACTCAGATCTTGGTTGATCATATTTGTGTAATCCAGAAAAACTTTCCAAATTGGAGCAAAGAGGAGCAACTGAAAGGTTTGTTTCACTCACTCAACTTACTGTAGCTACTTCACATTTTGTTTGGCTTTGCTCTCATTTCTGTTTTGTCTCTGCAGGAGGGATCGCAGCCTACAACATGGGGGGTCAGAATGTTAAATCCAAAAATGTAGATCAGTACACAACAAATGGAGACTACGCCAATGACGTCGTGGCCAGAGCTCAGTGGTTCATAGAGAATGGTTATGATGACTGAAGCTGAAACAACAAAAGTACTGAAATGAATGAAACATTATGTAATACATGATCTTCTATCAGAATATTACAAACATAAACATGAATCAACAAGTGGTATGTTATAGAGAATGATTGTGATGACTGAAACTGTAACAAACTGCTGGATTTTTATTTTCTTTTAATTTCATTCATGTCTGATTTTTCTGTGTTGGTATGTGTTCCTTTCTTCCGTATAGCTGTGTCATATCACATACTGTATTATAATTTTACATTGAGTTGCATTCATAAACAGCTGTCCTCTTGTTTAAAACACAAAAGAAATAGTCTTAAAATACAAGTACAGCAAAATGGTAATGACCCTGCCCTGGATACACAGACAGGACACGTGACAAACACTATAGGAAAATGTATAAGTGAATTGCTTCCTGTTTCATTTGACCTGATAAGATATCTCAATTGTTATACAGCTGTGACCTCTGTTCCACTTTCATTATCCCTGTCTTTATCCTGGCACGTGGTAAAACAAACACTCAGCTCTGTAAAGGAAATAAACTACAGACCAAATGTGTTATTTCAGGAGTTTATTCCATCATATGTTTTACCCGGGCTGCTGCCATCTTGGTCCACTCCCTCCCTGTGCCTGGGGTTTAAACCAGAGCAGCTCATGGATGTTGCCTTAGCAGCTACCTGCAGCTGGTTAATGGCTGGCCATACCATGTTCCACTGTGGGAGTGGGAGGGTTGGTTTGGAATTTACATAATGGATGGTATGGTGAAACAAAATCATGTGTGAGTTATTGACATAATGATTTGTTGTTTGTCTTGTATTTCACAATAAAAAGTTTAAAAAGAAGAAGAAAGAAATGATGATTTGTGGTTTTGTTGTGTGCTGCTGGGTTTAATGTGAGACCTGATTACCTGAATGATCAATTATTGTATGAATTGGATTAATTGGTTGGTCTTGGGAGGGGCTTAGTATTTATAAGGCTCTGGCCAAGGAAGAGCTCGAGAGAGAGAGAGTGATACCATGAATCATGGTTTCCTGTAAATAAATGCACAGCTCAAACAATAGATGTGACTGCAAACATCTTTTTTTTTACTACTTGACTTGCTTTTTTTTTTTGCTAATGTCAGTGTGCAAATGTGAAGAAGAAAAACAATCAAATTAACCAAACACATCTGCAGATTCTTTCTATGGAGAAACTTTTGCCTGCAACTGCGCAAATTGTTGCAGCTATCAGTGATGCCAAAGTATCCCATTTTCCTTCAGAGTTTCTGAAATCCGGGATACTGGTATATCCTGGTTTCTGACATTGGGATATGATGTTTATATGCATAAACACAAAAACAGGATACTCAAACATCCAGTCTGTGATAAGGCACTGATGGAGGCTCAACCTACTGGAGCTTTAGAGAAAAGTGCTCAGAAGGACAGGCTAGGAGACTCAGGGTCTAATTTGTTGGTTGGTTGGTTAATTTGGGAGAAAGCCTGTGTTTCTGTGTTAACCCCCAAACACCTCCAAAGAAGCTACTAGTTATATCTGTCAGACAGAAACCTCCTGAGATACCACTCACAGGGAAACCTCCTTCATCTGTTAGACTCTCTCTGTGAACCACAGTCCTCCATGAGAACTGGTTCTGTTGTGCTTCGGATCTGCAGGTGCCATTTCAGAACAGCATATTGTCCACTCAGGTGAACAAGACTTTTTTTTTCTTCTTTTTTTTCTTTTTCAATTTCACTTTCTTAAAGCAGAAGTAAGTGATATATTTGTGTTAATCTAAGTCTTAAATAGTTGTATCTTCCGACAGCAATCACTTCTATAGAGTGTTTGGTCTGAAACACGGGTCTGTCAGTCACTCTGCTCTGCTCTGAGCCCAGGAGAAAACTTTTATCGTATCCTACAGTTTTTATCCAATGAGGAGAGAGAACGGCATGCAGGGCTGTGTGTGCAGCCAAGGAACGCCGTGAATGTGGCGACGTAGGGACGAGGACTGTTATGGTGCGTTCAAGGAAACTCGTATTTTTCCGACCTGTGAAGTCATACCAGTTCAATCTGGTACGAGTTCACGGGTCAGAAGTTACGAGTGGCCGTTATAGTGACTTTCACCGGTAAAACAGGTCGGAGAAACACGAGTGGGTTGCCTGAAACGCTACAAAGTTGTAAGTTGTGACTTGAAGCTGTAATTTACGGTTTCAAAAGCCTGCCTGGAACGCAGCATTAGCGAAAACGACCGGACCACTTACTTCTGCTTTAATTTTTTTGTTTACATGTTTTAATTTCTTAAAATATTTTTTGTTTGTTATATTGACCAACTAAATGTTCTATATGTTTCCATTCCTCCATAGAGAGCTTTGAATCACCTTGTGCCTGGTTCCATAGATAAACAGACAAGGCCCTTTGCCTGTTACAGTCAGTGGGAGCTGTTTCTTGTAAATCACATGGTCCTTTTTTTCTGCCCTGCTCCTCTGATATCCAGGTCTGAGAGAGGAAATGAATGCCTCAGCCAGGGAAATCAACCATTAACCACACCCATCCTTCAGAATAAACATGCAGCATGTTGCAGCTCTCATACTGTACAAGTAGACAATCCCAAGGGGCAAATATCATAGTATTCTGCTGCTATTCACCTGTGAGGACATTTAGGGTCAGTGAAGTAGACTTCAATACAGAGGAGACACTGGACTGTTTATGCTACGTATTATTTCCTCAACTCTGTCACAGAGTTGCTAAAGATCTTGTTTGAATGGATCACATCTTTCCAGCCTTGTACGTTAATTCTAACTAGAAAAAGAAAGCATTTCCTGCAGAAAATGCGTGTGAATGCTGAAAGCAGCTGAACGCTATTGCTGAAGCAATGCTGAATGAGCTGAAGAAATTGTCGAATCAATGCTAAATTAGTTGACAAAACTGCTAAAGCAATGTTGAAAAGACTAATGCTAGAGTAGAGTAGAGTAGAGTAGAGAGTAGAGGAATACTTTATTCATCCCTAGGAGGGAAAAAGCTGAAACATATAACTTGTAGTGTGAGATGAATGCCTTTTTAAAGGTAAAAAGCAGTAGAAATGCTAAAGGGAGAAGAAAACATTGAAATTCTGCATGTTTAAATGTAATGGTTAAATAGTTGAAATCTGCAGCTAACCTAACAGGAAGGACAACTGATGAACCAGCACTAACATAGCCGAAGCAATGGCTGAGAATATATTTAAAAGTAGAAGATGTGAGACTTTGTATGAAATGGCTGAAAATCACTTGAATTGTCAAAGAAGAGTTTGAAAAATTCCTGAATTAGGAAAAAAGTTAATGCCTACTGAAATACATTGTAAACTGACAGCAGAAGAACATTGTTGAAGAATATAGATGGAGCATTAGCTGAGGAGTAGAACATGTAAACAGCGGGTTTAATGGTGTGAAATGGTTGAGAAGAGCCTCAGTAGTTTAGGATACGTGTAAAACAATGTGTTCAACATGACCAAAATGGGGAAATGTGTATTTTCAGTTTAAATAGCTAAAGAACAAAATTAACAGCAACGAGTCCATTAACTACAACAGGAAGATAGAGAGGTACATACAAAACAGTCAGACAACTGTAGGAAAAGTGTGTGTGTGTGTGTGTGTGTGTGTGTGTGTGTGTGTGTGTGTGTGTTGGATATGTGTGTATGGTCAGTGTGTGTCCGTGTGTGTGTGTGTTGGATATGTGTGTATGGTCAGTGTGTGTGTGTGTGTGTGTGTGTGTTGGATATGTGTGTATGGTCAGTGTGTGTCCATGTGTGTGTGTGTGTGTGTTGGATATGTGTGTATGGTCAGTGTGTGTCCATGTGTGTGTGTGTGTTGGATATGTGTGTATGGACAGTGTGTGTGTTGGATATGTGTGTATGGTCAGTGTGTGTCCATTTGTGTGTGTGTGTGTGTGTGTTGGATATGTGTGTATGGTCAGTGTGTGTCCATTTGTGTGTGTGTGTTGGATATGTGTGTATGGTCAGTGTGTGTCCATTTGTGTGTGTGTGTGTTGGATATGTGTGTATGGTCAGTGTGTGTCCATTTGTGTGTGTGTGTGTGTGTGTGTGTGTGTGTGTTTCCATTTGTGTGTGTGTGTGTGTGTGTGTGTGTTGGATGTGTGTGTGTGTGTGTGTGTGTGTGTGTGTGTGTGGTAGTTAGTGTGTGTCCATTTGTGTGTGTGTGTGTGTGTGTATGACCGACAGACAGTCAAACAGAGAGAATGTGTGTGTGGGTTGCCATGGTGACGTTGCCATGGTGAGGTTACCATGGTGAGGTTGCCATGTTGAGGTTACCATGTTGAGGTTACCATGTAACTGTTGGCTGGTGGCTTTAAGGTATGGTGGCAGCTTTAACCATAGACTTTAACTGCTCTGTGACACCCTCAAACAGATCTAATGTACGACAAATCTGTACTTAGTACGAGCAAAAGGTTTACATTTTCCGAACCATAAGACCTTGCTGAACGCGTCCATGTCACTTTGGTGTTTCTAGAGTAAAAATTGTTGATTGTGTCGCAGGTTGGAAACTTTGGGACGTTTAGAAAATCAGCGCTTACTTTTGAATGGGAGTCAATGAGAGGAGAGGGGGAACTGGCCGCACTCAGAGGCTCCCAGTTTAAATTGTGTTCGTCTCTCTGGTTTTTTGAGCACATGAAGAGATCGAGGATGAGCTTGTCTACAAGCATGCCCGAAATTATGTGTGTAGAGTGTAATCTGTGGCCGTGCTGACAGGATAGAGAGAAAAATGTGAGAGGATTTTTAGACCCTCTGTCACTCTACCAACTGCCAACGTCCGAACATTCCGTCCCATTGACTTTCATGTTAAATCTGAATTTTGTCAGAAATTTTAATGATTTTAAAACTATACATATATCTGAAACTGTTGAAGATATCAATAAGCTGAGATATAGCTGAATAGTTGAAAGGTTTGTGAACAGTTTAAAAGTTGAATGAAGTCTGTAGCTGAAAGTATGCTGAAGCTATTAGAGGCTGAATGAAGCAGAAGATTTAAAGAGTTTGAAGACTGTTTCAATTCATTTCCTATGAGAGAAAAATTGCAGAAAAAGTTAAATATTTTAAAAAGTATAAATAGTATGAAAGAGAAAAATAATAGCATAAATGTCCTGAAAAAGCTGCACGTTTTGATATATGAATTGTTGAAATAGCACAAAGTATGAAGAAGGAGTTAAACGCAGAAAAAGGGAAGAAGAAGTAAGAATAACTAGAAAAAGATAGCATTTCCTGCAGAAAATGCGTGTGAATGCTGAAAGCAGCTGAACGCTGTTGCTGAAGCAATGCTGAATGAGCTGAATAAATTGTTGAATCAATGCTAAATTAGTTGACGAAACTGCTAAAGCAATGTTGAAAAGACTAATGCTAGAGTAGAGTAGAGTAGAGTAGAGTAGAGTAGAGAGTAGATGAATACTTTATTCATCCCTAGGAGGGAAAAAGCTGAAACATATAACTTGTAGTGTGAGATGAATGCCTTTTTAAAGGTAAAAAGCCGTAGAAATGCTAAAGGGAGAAGAAAACATTGAAATTCTGCATGTTTAAATGTAATGGTTAAATAGTTGAAATCTGCAGCTAACCTGACAGGAAGGACAACTGATGAACCAGCACTAACATAGCCGAAGCAATGGCTGAGAATATATTTAAAAGTAGAAGATGTGAGACTTTGTATGAAATGGCTGGAAATTACTTGAATTGTCAAAGAAGAGTTTGAAAAATTCCTGAATTAGGAAAAAAGTTAATGCCTACTGAAATACATTGTAAACTGACAGCAGAAGAACATTGAAGAATATAGATGGAGCATTAGCTGAGGAGTAGAACATGTAAACAGCGGGTTTAATGGTGTGAAATGGTTGAGAAGAGCCTCAGTAGTTTAGGATACGTGTAAAACAATGTGTTCAACATGACCAAAATGGAGAAATGTGTATTTTCAGTTTAAATAGCTAAAGAACAAAATTAACAGCAACGAGTCCATTAACTACAACAGGAAGATAGAGAGGTACACACAAAACAGTCAGACAACTGTAGGAAAAGTGTGTGTGTGTGTGTGTGTGTGTGTGTGTGTGTGTGTGTGTGTGTGTGTGTATGGTGAGTGTGTGTCCATTTGTGTGTGAGTGTGTGTCCATGTGTGTGTGTGTGTGTACGCGTGTGTGTGTGTGTGTGTATGGTGAGTGTGTGTCCATTTGTGTGTGAGTGTGTGTCCATGTGTGTGTGTGTGTGTGTGTGTGTGTGTGTGTGGTAGTTAGTGTGTGTCCATTTGTGTGTGTGTGTGTGTGTGTGTGTGTGAGAGAGTGTGTGTGTGTGAGTGTGTGTGGTAGTTAATGTGTGTTCATTTGTGTGTGTGTGTGTGTGTGTGTGTGTGTGTGTGTGTGTGTGAGTGTGTGTGGTAGTTAATGTGTGTTCATTTGTGTGTGTGTGTGTGTGTGTGTGTGTGTGTGTGTGTGAGAGTGTGTGTGGTAGTTAATGTGTGTTCATTTGTGTGTGTGTGTGTGTGTGTGTGTGTGTGTGTGTGTGTGTGTGAGTGTGTGTGGTAGTTAATGTGTGTTCATTTGCACTTGTTTTTCTATCTCGGTGGGGACGTCAACCTGAAATCATACCAACCCGGTGGGGACCTGATTCACCGTGGGGACCAAAAATGAGGTCCCCACGGGTAGAAGCGTCCTAGAGCCGTAAAACTTAGAATAGGTGCGCCTCATGCAATTTCCTAAAAGTGTCCCCTTGGGGTTATACACATGAAAAATGTCTATGTGTGTGAAATTTGATGCGCTCCTAGTGGACACACACTGGTACTGCAGTCCCCACGGGGTACAACCAGAATTAGTGTGTGTCACATTTTGCATTTTTCTATCGCCCCCTATGGGTCAACGTTAGAATGACAGCTTGGTGATATATCTTAAATTTAAGATTTTTTTAAATCAATTTCATTTCATTTTATCAAGGATTTTATTACTGAAATAAACACAATTGTAAATACACTACATCAGTGTAATACTATTATATTCCAAACCATTCATTTCGGTTACCTCCAATTTCTATTACCACTACTACTGCTGCTACTACTGAAATTAACTGATTGTTTCTGATTTGACTTTTTTTTTTTTATCTTATATTTAAGATATTTGATATATTTAGGAACATGATTCAACTGAATTATGAATATACAGCATCAGGACACAAGCTTTCATGCAAAATCCTTAGCTTTAAATTCCACTAATACTTACAGTAGTAGCCTAGTATACCAGTGGTGGGTGGTGACTGAAATAATTGGGGAGTGATTATCTGCGGCACTCGGCCTGTGACCGAATCACACCCGTGCTATATTCACCAACACCCCACTCCCTCTCGTGTGATATTGCTAAATTATCTTTGCTAACTCTCATTTAAATACAGGCTTGAGCCAATAAAGCAGCATACAGAATGGAGAAGCAGAGCAGCGTGGAAAGAGGAGAGAGAAGTGAGACAGGAGAAGAACAGAGCAGCATGGAAAGAGGAGAGAGAAGCGAGACAGGAGAGAAGAACAGAGCAGCATGGAAAGAGGAGAGAGAAGCGAGACAGAAGAGAAGAACAGAGCAGCGTGGAAAGAGGAGAGAGAAGTGAGAGAGGAGGGAAGAACACAGCAGCATTGACAGGAGGAAGTTACACTATGTCAGTGTAGTCTTGATGTGCATAAAGCATATGTGCAATGTAGATTTATCAATAAAGTACAAATGCAGCTGAAGTTCCATCACTGTATACTATGGAAAAACTAGCAATGTTTTCTTGAACTCAAAAATCACATGCCTGTGCTCCCATTCAAATGTGCCCTGTATGCACTCAGATCTAATGTCTGCACACTCAGATCTAAGTGCACGCACTCAGAACACAAACAGTACATGCTCACAGGTCAAGGTTCCTGCTCAGACGCAAGGCTGACCTCCCCTGCATTTAATATGTTGTGTTACGCAAGCCAATAGGGAGACAGCTAGGCAGTGGCCAATTAAGTGACGATGCCGCCTTGGGTGCCTTTGTTTTCTTTTGGAGTGCTCCGTAGGGGTGGATAGCCAATGTGGTCTGTTTATGGTCTGTTTGTAAAACTGCTTCTTTCAAAATACACCAGTTCGCCATATCAACCAGCTGTTTGAATTGTCACCTATTTAAGATGCCAGTAATTTATTCATAAGTAGTCTCAAAAAGAATTATTGTAGTTCAGATATCTTTTTTTTTTAATTAAATATTAGCAGACAAACTTTCAAATAGTATAAATACTGCATTATCAGTGTGGTTGTGGTGATAGTCTTGAGGTTAAGCACTCCGCTAAAACCTTGTTTTGCACCATAGGAACGCCGGTTCGCGTCCCGGTCCTGGCACCTTTGCTGCTCAAAGTCCTAGATTAACTTTATTGTTTAATGTTACTACAACTAAAAACACATCTTTCATATCAATTCTGTATGCAATTTGTAGTAATAGTAGGGTAATGCTATGAAATGAAAGATGTGTTTTGAGTTGTAGCAACATTAAACAATAAACTTACTTGAGGACTTTGACCATTTATGGTAGGTGATCGTCTGTCTCACAAACAATCTATTCCACAGTCTGGACTAGAACCCAAAAGCTCAGCTTCCCAGCTCAAAGTATTGGTGAGTTTTTCCAGAAATCAGGGCTAAAATCGTCAGATTTCACATGAAAAGTTGACCATTGACCCCTGTGAAGGTTGGACGGGTCTGATCTTTGGCATCAACAATCTCCTGTACAGTATGGACAACATACTAAGAGCTCAGCTCCTCAGCTCAAAGCGTTGGTGAGTTTTTCCAGAAATTAGGGCTAAAAGCGTCAGATTTCACATGAAAAGTTTACCTTTGACCCCTGTGAAGGTCGGACAGGTCTGATTTTTGGCATCAACAATCTCCTGTACAGTATGGACAACATACTAAGAGCTCAGTTCCTCAGCTCAAAGCGTTGGTGAGTTTTTCCAGAAATTAGGGCTAAAATCGTCAGATTTCACATGAAAAGTTGACCTTTGACCCCTGTGAAGGTAGAATGGGTCTGTAATTGCAAACACTGGATGGCTCTAGGCCCCTGATAAACCTCTGAACATTTCAGGCTTATAACCCAAAGCGCGTGGAAGCTATTAAAGAATTGCTGTTGAAATGTATATCCTGCAAATGGAGACCGCAAACATGACCATTGCTTTTTGGCCATTTTGGACCCTTCTGAATGGAACAGAGCTCTGATTTTTGGCACAAACAATCTATTCCACAGTCTGGACTAGAACCTACAAGCTCAGCTTCCCAGCTCAAAGTGTTGGTGAGTTTTTCCAGAAACAGGGCTAAAATCGTCAGATTTCACATGAAAAGACTGCCACCCCCACCACTCTCTCACCCAACCACCGGCCCGCATGCTGACTGACATGACCTGTAGTCCAGTGTTTGACAGAAAGAGTTAAAGGTGACAGACTGACAGTCTATGGCTTTTAACTGGGGCCGTTACAATATATTAAATTCAGGGCAGGTCAGCCTTGAGTCTGAGCAGGCACCTTGACCGGTGAGCATGTATGTGTTCTGAGTCCATGCACTTCAGCATGCACATTAGAACACAGTGTATTCTTCATATGGATAAAGCATGTGCAATATGGATTCTTCAATAAAGAACAGACAAAACAAGGGTCCAATATTCACTGTATTCAACAATACAGCTGATTGTCCTATTTGCAGGACGATGCCGCCTTGGGTGCCTTTGTTTTCTTTTGGAGTGCCCCGTAGGGGTGGATAGCCAATGTGGTCTGTTTATGGTCTGTTTGTAAAACTGCTTCTTATAAAATACACCAGTTCGCCATATTAACCAGCTGTTTGAATTGTCACCTATTTAAGATGCCAGTAATTTATTCATAAGTAGTCTCAACAAGAGTAGTTCAGATATCTTTTTTTTTTTTTTTATTAAATATTAGCAGACAAAATTTCAAATAGTATAAATACTACATTATTAGTGTGGTTGTGGTGGTAGTCTTGAGGTTAAGCACTCTGCTAAAACCTTGTTTTGCACCATAGGAACGCCGGTTCGCGTCCCGGTCCTGGCATCTTTGCTGCTCAAAGTCCTAGATTAACTTTATTGTTTAATGTTACTACAACTAAAAACACATCTTTCATATCAATTCTGTATGCAATTTGTAGTAATAGTAGGGTAATGCTATGAAATGAAAGATGTGTTTTGAGTTGTAGCAACATTAAACAATAAACTTACTTGAGGACTTTGACCATTTATGGTAGGTGATCGTCTGTCTCCCGCTCAGTCTCCGTCTTGCGAAAGCATAACACTAACCCAAAGTAGTCCACCCCCTGCCTTTGCCCCCCTGGTGTCACACACCAGCATATATTTCATTATACCTTTTTAATCACGTATGTTTACATGTCATCTCTTGTTAAATGTTTAAATAAGAGAATCCGCTGGGTACACAGATTCTATTACTGTAACAGTTATTAAAAATAATAAAATGAATGCAGTAAGGGTGCTGGTGCCGGGATGCGAACCGGCAACCCATGGTGTAAAACAATATATTTAACCAGGTACTTAACCTCCAGACTATCTCTCCTACCATACTCCTCATGCAGTTTTTATACTATATAAAATATAGCTCACTAAAATTGGAATTACTTATAAAATAATTTATACAGAAATATGCTGGCAAATTGGTGTATTGTGAGAGAAGCAGTTTTACAAACAGACAATAATCAGACCATTGGCTACCTGCCCCTTCGTCACTTGATTGGCCACAATCTAGCTGTCTCCCTATTGACTTGCGTAACATAATACAGTATTTGTGTCCGAGTCAACATTTTATTTAACTTCAACAAGCGAGCATTCTCAGCTTACAGTCAACAGCATAAACTTCTGGTTTTCCTACTCACAGACCCCAAGACTGCCACCCCCACCACTCTCTCACCCAACCACCGGCCCGCACGCTGACTGACATGACCTGTAGTCCAGTGTTTGACAGAAAGAGTTAAAGGTGACAGACTGACAGCCTATGGCTTTTAACTGGGGCCGTTACAATATATTAAATGCAGGGCAGGTCAGCCTTGAGTCTGAGCAGACACCTTGACCGCATGTATGTGTTCTGAGTCCATGCACTTCAGCATGCACATTAGAACACAGTGTATTCTTCATATGGATAAAGCATGTGCAATATGTGTCTACAGACAAAACAAGGATCTAATAATCACTGTATTCAACAATACAGCTGATTGTCCTACTTGCAGAGAACTTGAGAGCATCACTGTTTATTTAAAAAAATCAGTTAAAGGTCAAATATCAAGAAAACGGTGACCCCTGACCATTCTGACGGTCGCGTGGCTCTGAAACTTTGCACAGTAGATGGTCCTGAGGCTGTGATACATGTTATATCAGCCCTGTAGCCCAAATGATGAGTAAAGAAATTGTATTTTGGGGCATCAGGTGAAGTTCAGACACTTTCTGAATGTCTTTTCGGCTGCCACTAGCCGACCTTTGACCCCACAGACCACAAATAATCAGGAGCTATCAGGCTCATAGCCTTCTACACCTCGAATGTCTCGGAATGTCTCGAGCAGTGAGCGAAATATGCTGGGGCCGCTGCCGTTGGCACATGAATCTCCGCTTGCCCTGATAGCGTTAGCTCGGTGGCTAACAGTAGCCCTGCATCCCGAGCCACAGTCCAGGTGAGTCTCTGCAGCATCAGACCCACGGCTGACTGCCACAGCAACAACAATGAGGGCCGCCGCCATCAGCACGGGCCTAGTGTTAGCCGCCGAGGCGCACTATTAGGGCAAACTGAGATTAGTCTGCTGAACGGCGGCGGCCCTCATCTTTGTTGCTGTGGCGGTCAGCTGTGGGACGGACGCTGTGGCTCACCTGGACTGTGGCTGTTTTGGCTTTTAGAGTTTTGCACCAGTGGCAATGGCACTTGGTCCCATTGTGGCAGTCTCATTAGTTTGTGCAATTAAAAGTCAAGCTTTATGTTTCACATAAGAACAGCGCTGCCTCTGGGATCAGTAGACTATGTTCAAATAACACCACATTTACATCAATAAATGTTTTACAATGAACTGATCATTCTGCATTACATTTTACTAAGACAGAGAGGACTGGTAGCTCCAGCGGTAGTGACAGCAAACGGTCACTCGTCGTCATTCTTGAGGTATTTATATTATTACTGTGTCTCTAAAATTAAGCACTGTACAGAAATTAGTATTTTTTGCATGGTTTCATCAATACAAAACTCCAATTTCACTTTACAGGGACTTTAAAGTTTCAGCCTCCTAGTCCAAAATGTGTGGAAGTTATTAATATAAAGATGATGATGATAGCAATACTGTCGTTATTAATATCATTATTGCTAATAATAACAACAACAACAACAGTATTAGTATATGAAGGCTATAGCACCATTCAAAACATTTATGAAAGTGCTTTGCAGGGGGAAAAAAGATTAAAAAAAAAAACAGAATAAGGGATGATGAGTACAATGAAGACAAGAGTGGTAGATAATAATGGCAAAAAGTGATGATGCTGATGCTATGATGAGAAGAATAACAATAATAAAGAATTTTGTGATTTAAATAGATGGCCATATAAACATATTAAAGTTTCAGCCTCCTCATCCAAGGCGTGTGGAAGTTATTAAAGAAAAGCTGTTAAAATAGATGTCATTTCATTTCAAAGTCTTGGTGATTTATTCAAGGAAAAGGTGTCAAAAAGGTCAAATTTAACACTGATGAGTGACCTCTGATACTGAGGGTCACACGGGTGTCAAACTTAACATGCAACAGAAAGCTTATACAGCTATGCAGTCCTTCCACCTACTCTGGCTGATAACTATCTTATTACACACAGTCTGATTTTTAATGTCCCCATCCCGACCATGCCCCTCCCTCTCTCTGTCTCAGCCCGCTAAAGGAAACATGGAGGCTCCTGTGTCAGCCGTGTTCCCAAGGAGGAGGAAATAATCATATAAGGCAGTGTGTGGCTTATTAATAAAACTCCCCTGTAACAGCATTGATCAATTCAATTAACATGGAATGCAATCTGCTTTCACATTTCGCTTTAAAAATGTGTGTAAAAACTTGGATAAGAGGTGAAATGTCTTCCTAGAGAAGTGCAAGTCCAGCTGCCTTTGATTTAATTTGCCCAGAAGCTATGACCGGGACAAATGAGAATATCTGCAAGCAACCTGATTTTTGAGGTCCCCATCCGGACTACGCCCCCCCCCCCCCCCCCACCATTCCCTCAGTCTCTGCCCGCCAGACGGTCAGGCATGTTCGCGCTTGCTGGAGCCACTTTTTTTTTCCCTCAGTAAATGAGCAGTTCGCTTCACCACACCTGTAGCCTGTCACAAGCACATGGTGCGCTTTGGACACGGACGCGTTAGCAGTGCGGGGTGCGCTGGGGGATACACCAAGCGCTCCTTTGCCAACTACAGCACCTGCGCTTGACGAGGGAACAGGAAGTCACAGTGTGTCTGAGGCCGTGTTGACAGCAGGTCTGGAGGTAGCCGAGCTGGATTCGTGATGGAGACGGTGAGCATTAAGTTACTGAAATGTGTTTTTTAGTTACATTTATTACAACTGTACAATTGTGTCCAGCTACATTCTTCGGTCGGGAGATCATTTTTCAGACTAAAAGTTAGCTAACGTTAGCTGCTAGCTGCTAGCTGCTAGCTGCTAGCTGACTGCACGCTGCAGCAGGACAGGGCTGAAGGCCTATGGTACCGAGTAGAGTATTTGCTCGGCTTGGGCGGTAACCGAGTACCACTTGACCTACTCGGATACCGTCACCGCGACCCCCCCCCCCTCGGTGCTCGGTGGCGGCATCAAAGCCCTTGTCCCTCCGCTGATACTCGGACCCCCGGGTCTGCACAGCTCTGTTTTTAGGCTGTAATTGTACTGCTGCTGACCAACACCTCGTTCTGGGTCCGTTATTGTTTATTTAGGCCGAAATGTTAATGGTTTATTTATTGAAGTGTGCCCTGCCGTTATAAGAGATAGGGACAATTTCATTCCGTGGCATTCCTTCTTTTCTTTTTTTTTTGCGAGTGATTTGAGGAAGGATCTATGAGGAAAAACATCACCCTGTACGGACAACTGTTTCAGCTGTTTGTTATAAAAAGAAGTGTGTGATTATGAAAAAATGTGTGTTACTTTACTGTCCGATTTACATGGCAGGCAGTTCCCCCTCTTAATTATAAGTGATGTAACAGGACAGCGGTCTCCGGCCGCTCCACTTTGAAATGCTGAATGTGTTGACATGTGGACTGTCTGTGCCGACAGGAGGATGGCCCAAGCTTGAGATCCACAGGACTCGGCTCTGAATGTAAAGGTATGTAATAACACAATCCAGAAAGTAACTCTTCAAACCTGAATCCTTCTTTGCATCCTGTTTATTATTTATCTGTTTTTTTAATCCAACCATGCTTGTGCTTTTGTTTTGCTCTGCATATCTGATGTTTTCTTCTGAATGACCATAAAAAGAATATTGAATCTTGATTCAGTAATGATGGGGAAACGTAACTTGGGACAGCTGAGCACTCAATCCTCTGTTAAAGAATACTGTTAGTGTTACTGTTACTCTTTAGTAAATGTATATGATCATTAATTAGTTAGTTTGCATTTTGGTATAATTATATAATTGGTTTCTCATGTGTAACTATTAATAATTTGCAGGCTGAGTGAGGAGCAGCTGATCCTCCACTAAATCGTGCCAGCTAAATTAGAAAGAAAGAATAAAAGACAATATTAGTTGAGTATTTTCTCATAAGTCTCAACATCAAACAGACCTTTGCTCTGGAGCTACAGTTTGTCAACCCTTTGAACTACTGTATGACTGTACACAAGCTTACCCCGAGTTCACACAGTAACAATCCACAAATCAGTTGTTTGAGTCACAGCTGTTCAGTGTTTGAAGAATGGTATCTTCAAATTAAAGGGCTGTTCAACAAGAGATAAGTAAGAAAGTTATGTTTATTTTTTACAGCACTTTTAAAAGAAATAATTCACAAAGTGAGGAGGTAGATAGTTAGCAGAGGAGCCCACATTTCATTAAAGGACCTTTCATTACCCTTCACAACTGTAATAAGACTTTCATGGGGGAGGACCCGGAATATTTTCCTATACCATAGGTGACAGTAGGTGGTTTATCATTGATCCAGTTAATGAAATGCATTTTCTGGCCAGTGATAGAAATTTCTCACATAATTTGAACTTCTAATGGGTTAGAGTCGCCTCCCCTCAAGCCAGGGTCCTTCCTCACCTTTACTTTAAAGATACCACCCAGTTCCTGTGAGATTATAGGCTACCCCAAAATCTTTTTTTTAATCAATTTACATAGCCAGAAATAATGGAATATGTTCCAACCTCTCTAAGATACTTATTACACAGAGGTGAAATCTGACGGTCCATCTTATTTAGTATGTATGGAGTTAGGTGTAGACAGTGTAATATTTTATACGGTCTCTCTCAGTCTGTTATATGTAAAGGTGGATTTAAATACTTACATTTATATTTTCTGATTTTTATTTTTAGATGCTGATGGTGGCAGTGAGCCTCAGCTGGAGGAGGAGGTAGGTTATGCCATCGTCTTTGAGTTCTTAAAAGTAACATTTACTGGTGTTTGTGTTATTCTGTGGAGTCTGTTCAGTTTAAAATTTGATGGTTTTGACTCCTTTGAGTCTGCTTAGACAGCCTCAAAGTGTCTGAACAGACTCGTGCTGTCTGCTCTGTTTAAAAAAAATTGTGCTCTGGTCAGACAACTTAAGATTAGTACGTGGTGTTCTGCACAATGATTAAATTTCTGCATCATGGTGCCATGGTGTGACCCTTTGTTACATGATGTTGTTCCTCCTCTTTGCTCTGTCTCTTTACATGGTCCCTTCAAATTAGATTTAAATGCCAAAAATAAAAAAGCTATATAGCTTTTACTGAACATTCTGAATGTTTTTTCACAATGTTTCACAGGCAAAAAGTCGCCATATGCTTTATATAGGCCTACAGAAGGTGAAAGCTCACCATGATGTGTGTGAAAAGCACTATGAGGCAGCGCAGGCAGAGAGGCAAATGGAGAGGAAGAGGACCGTGGTTCTACATCATCAGCAGGATACAGCAGTGAGTCATGCTACACCTTTTAAACAGGGATGCCTAGATCTAATACTAAGACTGGATATAGTTCTGACATTGAGTAAATAGCTGGATCGGGTAAATGAGGCCCATTTATGACACTGATCTATTTACTTCATGCTTGTGATATAGTGTGAAACCAGTAACAGTTTCATGTGTAGTAGCAAGGCAAGGCAATTTTATTTGTATAGCCCGTTTTTACAAACAGTTTGTCTCAAAGGGCTTTTCTAGTGGAAATTGTAGTTCTCATTAGTATTAGAATACTTACCTTTACTTGTCTGTAACAACATCTCTGTCTCGTCTGTCCGTCCTGGGTGAGGGATCTCTCCTCTGTTGCTCACCCTGAGCTTTCTCCTGGTTTTCCCTGTTAAAAGGGTTTTCCATGGAGTTTTTCCTCAGTGGATGTGAGGGTCTAAGATCAGAGGATGTTGGTATTATGCCATGTAAAGCCCTTTGAGACAAACTGCTGGTTAAAATGGGCTATACAAATAAAATTGCTTTGCATTACCTGTTCTGGTTAATAGAGAGCATGTCAGTGTTTTCTCCCAAAAATGAGATCTCAGATACTTACCAAGCAGGACTTAGAAATCTGACTTTTAACCCCCCCCCTTTTTTTTTTTTTTAGGTGGACGTAGAGGCTCTGACTGGGGAATCGAGCTTTGAGTTTAGCGAAGATGACTATGACACTGGAACAACAAACAGTGATACCTCAGTGGAACTAGAAAGGAAGAGGAAAGTACAAAAAAGGCCTGATGCAGCGGATGAAAAGCGGATTGCACGTCTGCCGTCCTGGGTGAGGGATCCCTCCTCTGTTGCTCACCCTGAGGGTTTCTCCTGGTTTTCCCTGTTAAAAGGGTTTTCTATGGAGTTTTTCCTCAGTGGATGTGAGGGTCTAAGGACAGAGGATGTTGTTACGATGCCATGTGAAGCCCTTTGAGACAAACTGCTGGTTAAAACGGGCTATACCTGTTCTCATTTTTGGGAGAAAACACTGACATGCTCTCTATTAACCAGATCTGCTGTGAAAAAAAGAGATTTCAGATACTTACCAAGCAGGACTTAGAAATCTGACTTTTAACCCCCCCTCTCTCTTTTTTTTATTTTTTAGGTGGACGTAGAGGCTCTGACTGGGGAATCGAGCTTTGAGTTTAGCGAAGATGACTATGACCCTGGAACAACAAACAGTGATACCTCAGTGGTATGGAATATAGGTTTAATTTAATGCTGTAGCAATGTTGAATATGCACAATAGAGGCACAATATGAACAGTGAAAACAGTCTGAATATCATGAAATGCTGAAGTTTCATTTCCTGTATGCACTAGAGATATGATGACAAATCACTGTTTACACTATAGAACCAATAAACAGGGAGTCTAGCTGAGGTCCAGCTTCAGAATCTTAACTCACCTGTACCATGTACTGTCTGAGCTCCTGGTGGAACCTTAACATTCAGTCCTGCCTGATCTACCAGTGATGGAAAGGGGTCACAATATCTTCAACACTAGGTCTACTGCAGGGGTACCCAAATATATTTGGGCCAGAATTTTTCACAACAGAATCCTCGGGGGCCAGACATTCATAGGCCTAGATTGAAATTAAATTAACCTTTTGCCTATTTAGTTATTCATATTTTATTACAGGGACAATATTTTTATTTATACACATCTTTGGTGTTTTGTATTACATAAAATGAAAAATCTTGACCTTATCATATCATTTCCATATCTTACTGTAACTTTACACTGCTGACTTCTGTTTCTCTTCTATAAAACATATTCTACATTTTGGATGTGACGTCTTTCCTCACTTGAGCTTCCTTCACCTTTCAAAATAGGCAAAGCTCAGTAGGAAACAGTAGGAGAGACACAGGGTGAAGCCATCTGTAGACCTAGTAATGTTTTATGTTAAAGTTTCATATTCATCAGGTTCACTACTTCTTTTACTAAGAGAGCTGTTGTGTTTCCAGAAAAATCCAGTGAGAGTGGGAGATCCACCAGTGGAAAGGACAGGGCGCCTCCAGCTCAAGGTAATGTTTATGTTGAACTCTGTTTTCCTCTTCATGTCCTTCTCTCTCCTTGGCCCTCATTTATCAAACTTGCGCAGGATCTGGTGTAGATTCTGGTGTAAATAACAGTGTGTGCCAAGTGTCACGTGTGATTTACTAAAAGTGTGTACGCTGCTGATTTCGGCGTAGAACCGGCGTGGTGGTGATAAATCCGGCGGCTGAAAACGATCGTAATTTAAATGTCCCGCCCCGATATATTCCTGCTTTAGAGGCGTCGCCCTGCCCCTTTTATGGCATGGAGACACGGAAGACGGCCAAGAAGAGACTTTACTGATATTTCCACGGTCAACAGAGAGTGGGCGGCAACATGAAATATCTGGACATTGACAGAGTGATAGTTTATGTGATTGATAAAAGCGTGGATGGAGGCTGCAGACGCACGTGTCACTGACGACGTTAGAAAACCCAGCGATCGCATGCTCCTGCAGTTTACTAAACACAAGCGCAACACAAGTGATTAAGGAGAAATCATATTACTGCCATGACCGCTACTGTATAAACATCAGCACCGATGGTTCAGCTGATGGAGGGATGTCAAACACCGGCCCGATCCCCCGCTGACAGGCCCTGCTGACGGGAGGAAAAAAAAAACCTCCGCTGTGACAATCAGCTGCACCTGGACAGGTAGCGGAGCTCTCCCTCCTCAACCGGGGCTCCGGTGTCCGGCAGAGAGACACTGAAGTCGTCCATTCATCACTCTGTTGCAGGACATGTTGGACGTTTGTGTGTAACAGTAACAGGTCTGTCACTGATCTGTCACATCCTGGTTTTTAATTCAACATGTGGTCCACATCGCTGCATGAGTAGGTTGTGGTTTAATAATCATTCTGACAGCAGCACTCGCTCCCTCATGTTCTACGCTGGTTCCAGATGCGCGTCGTTCAGACTGATAAAAGCCGATCCTTGCAGTGAATTTGGTGTCCACCCATTTTTTTGGTGTACGCAAGTTTGATAAATGAGGGCCACTGTCCTTATGTTAAAGTTTCATATTCATCAGGTTCACTACTTCTTTTACTAAGAGAGCTGTTGTGTTTCCAGAAAAATCCAGTGAGAGCGAGAGATCCACCAGTGGAAAGGACAGCGCGCCTCCAGCTCAAGGTAATGTTTATGTTGAACTCTGTCTTCCTCTCCTCTCCTCTCCTCTTCATCTCCTCTCTCCTCCTCTCCTCTCCTCTTCATCTCCTCTCCTCCCCTCTCCTCTCCTCCTCTCCTCTCCTCTCCTCTCCTCTTCATCTCCTCTCCTCTCCTCTCCTCTCCTCTTCATCTCCTCTCCTCTCCTCTTCATCTCCTCTCCTCTTCATCTCCTTACCTCTGTCTTTCTCTGTCCTTATGTTAAAGTTTCATATTCATCAGGTTCACTACTTCTTTTACTAAGAGAGCTGTTGTGTTTACAGAAAAATCCAGTGAGAGCGAGAGATCCACCAGTGGAAAGGACAGCGCGCCTCCAGCTCAAGGTAATGTTTATGTTTAACTCTGTCTTCCTCTCCTCTCCTCTCCTCTTCATCTCCTTACCTCTGTCTTCCTCTCCTCTCCTCTCCTCTCCTCTCCTCTCCTCTTCATCTCCTTACCTCTGTCTTTCTCTGTCCTTATGTTAAAGTTTCATATTCATCAGGTTCACTACTTCTTTTACTAAGAGAGCTGTTGTGTTTACAGAAAAATCCAGTGAGAGCGAGATATCCACCAGTGGAAAGGACAGCGCGCCTCCAGCTCAAGGTAATGTTTACAGTAAATAGTACAACATGAGTGTTATGGACATGTCTGAGGCCCGTACTATGAAGAAGGTTCAACATAGCGAGTCTTTGTGTAATATGTTCTGGGTTAACAAAACCTGAAACACCTAAACAGAGTTAAATGGTATCACAAAGGTGGTTATCAACTTGGTTTGTCAAGTCCAGCTCTCAGCTTTTTGCTGTATGCGCGTTCACATAAAGAGGTTGGGTGTACATATGAATATACAGTGAATTTTTAGGTGCTCTCATAGCTTTTTGTCTCTGTACAACGACAACAAAGACCATTTTAACTGTGAAAATAGCATAGAGCTATTCAAGATTTGTGTTTGGGCAACACCATGTAACAGGTGAAACACTGAAATGTATTTATTCTTGGCCAAAGCAAATTGAAATGATAAACTTAACTGATTATTTGTAGTGCTGCGAGCACACAACTTTTTTCAGTGTCCTCCTGACACTCATGTCAAGAGTGAGCAGTGTATTCCCTCAGCTGAACATCTGTAGGCGTTCAACATCCAAACGTGTGTGGACGGGAATATTCTACAGTAAAAACTTTGGATATATTAAAAAAAACATGTTCATGTGGATAGGGCCTGAGAGAGAAAGTAAACACCAGCTGATCAGCACGTTCTCTCCCTCCATACAAATGCTGGTTCTGATCCAGCTCCACTGAACTTTCAAAGGTGACACCAGCTCCAAACACGCTAGATTGTTAAACAGCGACGCTTTTCACCGTGGTGATGTAGCCCGGTTAAAAGAGAACCACCTTCATGATGGAGGAAAGCCTGGCTTTAGACTCAACATACCTTGCTAACCCACTAAACTGGCTTCACACACAGTACAAGCCTCTGGTTACCAGAATAAACCTGAGGTTGTTGATCTCAACATTCATGAGGTCACTTTCAAAGTTTAATAACTGTCAAGAAGTATAAACACTTTGGATAATGGTTAGTTTATAGACCAGGACAGAAATGAATACATTTCTTTCAGTTATTATTGAGCGTAGCTGTCAATAACAATGTGTTTGATGGTTGAAGGTTTAATGTGGTTTAAGTTGATTTTGTGTACAAAGTAGAGACTGTTAAATGGCCTGTATTTCTTACTCTGATCAGCCTCAACAGTAAATCCTGTTAACCTCTGTGTATAACCTGTGTTGCTCGACTGTTTTTAAGTACTGTGTCTACTATCAAGAAATCATTTGCACCAATGTTGAAATAGGCACCCGCCCCGCTCTTAACGATGTTCATTAGTTTGAGTCCAGTGTTCTAGAACATTAAGCCATTGTTGTATTTTATCCAGGTTCTTCAAAAGGGAGACAAACGTGGACGGAGGAGGAGGTCCAGGCAGTGGAGAAGATGCTAATTTCCAGGAAGGTTCCCAGCAAAGAAGACTGTGAGAGGTGCATTGAGTCATCTCCACAGGCTCTCCAGTACAGGGACTGGAAAGCTGTAAAATTCTACATCAAAAACAGAATTGATGCTGCGAAAAGAGATAAGCGATTCTGAATTTATTTATTATTTTTTTTGAGTTCAAGGACAATTACAGGCAAATTCAACTCGGGGCTGTATTTTCCTAAAATTTCAGGTCTAAAAGAAGGAATCTGAAGATTTTCAGTATAATTGCTCCTGTTTTGCGGCAGTTCTGCTGCTTAGGCTGTTTACATCCCTCAAAGCCACAGACAGCGTCAAACATGCGCCCAGAAGTCTTGCGGAGTCTTGTGCGAGACCCAAGTTGACGCTTGGTGTATTCAGGTGCAGTCGGAAGCTCCTGTTTGCGTCATAACACAGGAATATCAACTCTTGACTTGCTTGAAGTCTGGTGCATGTTTGAGTCGCCATCTGACGCTGTTTGTAAACCGGAAATCGTCAGATTCCTTCTTTTAGACATAAAATGTTAGGAAAATACAGCCCCGTGTTGAATTTGCCTGGAATTGTCCAAAAACACAGTTTTCTCATCCAAAATCGTCCAATATCTACGTCTCCTCATTGGATAAAGGTTGTAGGATACAAGAAAATGTTCTCCTCAGCTTACAGCAGAGCAGAGTGACTGACAGACCCGTGTTTCAGACCAAACACTCTATGTAAGTGATTGCTGTGGGAAGATACAACTATTTAAGACTTAGATTTACACAAACATTCCACTGACTTCTGCTTTAAACACCACCATTTTTCCTCTTTCCATTGCAATCACTACTTTACCGAGCTTGGCCAATTGTAATGTTCCCTCTGGCAGCCTGTAGTATTTGCGATGAACTTGAATATCATGACCTAAAAAGTCTGCTAGATTGTCCATTTCATTTTCCTTCAGATTAAAGCAGGGGTCAGCGGAATATTTGTGTTAATTTAAGTCTTAAATAGTTCTATTTTCCCACAGCAATCACTTACATAGAGTGTTTGGTTATTTTTCTTCATTTTGTCTCTTTTGTTAGTAGATTTCTACTAAATTCACCAAGAGTTAACAGCTACTGTGACACACTGTGTTGTGCCTGTTGTCTGACCCATGTCATGTCAGATGTCATTGTAAAGCTCCCTCTCGCTCCAAAAATTGTCATCTCCTCTGTATCCGCAACCAATTGTAAAAGTATGTTTTACATTAACAATTGTTAATCACTATAAGTGTTTTAAAGGCCGTTTTCTCAAAGTGAGTTGTTCCTCATAAGTGCTGCTGAAGTGGAGATTTCTAGCTTAGACACCAAACCTTCCAGTTTTATTTCTGTTTATATTGTGAAGGTTTTTACAGAGGGAACTGTTGATATATCGTTCACAGCCTGATTTTATACAACATTTTATCCCTTTCTCTGTAAAAGGTTGAATAAACCAAACCACTTCTTATTACAGTTTTATGAAGTCTTGATTCAGCAAAATACAAATTCGTGAAATTATCGTTTACTTTTGTAAGTATATCTGTCGACTTTACTTAAGCAATATCACACTTGATGTTGTACTGAATATCAGCACATGTGACTCAGTCATAGGCACAAGGCTTTATTTCTCCTTAGAACACAGCTCTCTTGAATACTCGATTCTGATTGGTCAATCACCAAAATTCTGCTGTGTTTATTTCTTGATAGACCACCGCTGAGCCGTCGTCAGGCGTGTTACTAAGGACGCCGCTCAGATCAGAGTAGCACAGAGGAGATATGTGATCTGCGTATCTGTGAACTATGCAGGATATTGACCTTGTGTTTCAAGTTTTACCGTCCTTAAACAGCCTCGGACTAATGTTGATGCCAGATAAATGACTTGTAGCTTGTCACAGGAAGAGTGGAGGCTCGTTTTCTACACCGGCGCTGCTGAACCAAACCTGCATGATCAGAGTCTCGGACCCGGGCTGTCTCACGGCTCTCGTCTTGGTGCGGTGGCACAGCGAGCCCACGACACAGACACAGACGCACCCCGAAACCGCAATTTATGGTTTAATTAATTATTTCACTCGTAAGCCGTGTTCTAAGCGGGATAATGTATAGTTGGTCGGTTGTTAATGGAGAACTATACATTATCCCTTACATAACCGATCTTCATGATATTCTAATCCTCTCCTGTCACTTGTCTATGTTGCTCCAACAACCAGTGCTAACAGATGCGGTTATGTCTGTTCATGCACATCTGGTTATTGTAGCTTCTCTAATTAATAGGACTAATAGTGCTAACACGTCTATAGTGGTGATCACTCAGATGCAATTACTGTTTATTTAGTAGATCCTTATACTTATTCACAGTCTGCTGTATTATTGAATATGTAACAAGTATACAGTGATGGACCTTCAGCTGCATTTGTACTATATTGATAAATCTAAAATCTACATTGCACATATGCTTTATGCACATTAAGACTACACTGACATAGTGTAACTTCCTCCTGTCAATGCTGCTCTGTTCTTTGCTCTGTTCTTCTCCTGTC
>NC_140920.1:29427547-29440047 GCF_045865225.1 Trachurus japonicus | reverse complement strand
TGTAACTTTTGGCTGGTGGCTTTAAGGTATGGTGGCAGCTTTAACCATAGGCTTTAACTGCTCTGTGACACCCTCAAACAGATCTAATGTACGACAAATCTGTACTTAGTACGAGCAAAAAGTTTACATTTTCCGAACCATAAGACCTTGCTGAACGCGTCCATGTCACTTTGGTGTTTCTAGAGTAAAAATTGTTGATTGTGTCGCAGGTTGGAAACTTTGGGACGTTTAGAAAATCAGCGCCTACTTTTGAATGGGAGTCAATGAGAGGAGAGAGGGAATTGGCTGCACTCGGAGGCTCCCAGTTTAAATTGTGTTCGTCTCTCTGGTTTTTTGAGCACATGAAGAGATCAAGGATGAGCTTGTCTACAAACGTCGCCGAAATTATGTGTGTAGAGTGTAATCTGTGGCCGTGCTGGCAGGATAGAGAGAAAAATGTGAGAGGATTTTTAGACCCTCTGTCACTCTACCAACTGCCAACGTCCGAACATTCCGTCCCATTGACTTTCATGTTAAATCTGAATTTTGTCAGAAATTTTAATGATTTTAAAACTATACATATATCTGAAACTGTTGAAGATATCAATAAGCTGAGATATAGCTGAATAGTTGAAAGGTTTGTGAACAGTTTAAAAGTTGAATGAAGTCTGTAGCTGAAAGTATGCTGAAGCTATTAGAGGCTGAATGAAGCAGAAGATTTGAAGAGTTTGAAGACTGTTTCAATGTATTCCTATGGGAAAAAAATTGCAGAAAAAGTTAAATATTTTAAAAAGTATAAATAGTATGAAAGAGAAAAATAATAGCATAAATGTCCTGAAAAAGCTGCACGTTTTGATATATGAATTGTTGAAATAGCACAAAGTATGAAGAAGGAGTTAAACGCAGAAAAAGGGAAGAAGACTCAGAATAATAATAATAATAAGTTTAAAGAAACAAAATGGCCGAACAGAATAACAATACTGTGAATGCTTCCAGCATTCACACTAACTAGAAAAAGATAGCATTTCCTGCAGAAAATGCGTGTGAATGCTGAAAGCAGCTGAACGCTGTTGCTGAAGCAATGCTGAATGAGCTGAAGAAATTGTTGAATCAATGCTAAATTAGTTGACGAAACTGCTAAAGCAATGTTGAAAAGACTAATGCTAGAGTAGAGTAGAGTAGAGAGTAGATGAATACTTTATTCATCCCTAGGAGGGAAAAAGCTGAAACATATAACTTGTAGTGTGAGATGAATGCCTTTTTAAAGGTAAAAAGCAGTAGAAATGCTAAAGGGAGAAGAAAACATTGAAATTCTGCATGTTTAAATGTAATGGTTAAATAGTTGAAATCTGCAGCTAACCTGACAGGAAGGACAACTGATGAACCAGCACTAACATAGCTGAAGCAATGGCTGAAAATATATTTAAAAGTAGAAGATGTGAGACTTTGTATGAAATGGCTGGAAATTACTTGAATTGTCAAAGAAGAGTTTGAAAAATTCCTGAATTAGGAAAAAAGTTAATGCCTACTGAAATACATTGTAAACTGACAGCAGAAGAACATTGTTGAAGAATATAGATCGAGCATTAGCTGAGGAGTAGAACATGTAAACAGCGGGTTTAATGGTGTGAAATGGTTGAGCAGAGCCTCAGTAGTTTAGGATACGTGTAAAACAATGTGTTCAACATGACCAAAATGGGGAAATGTGTATTTTCAGTTTAAATAGCTAAAGAACAAAATTAACAGCAACAAGTCCATTAACTACAACAGGAAGATAGAGAGGTACATACAAAACAGTCAGACAACTGTAGGAAAAGTGTGTGTGTGTGTGTGTGTGTGTGTGTGTGTGTGTGTGTGTGTGTGTGGTAGTTAGTGTGTGTCCATTTGTGTGTGTGTGTGTGTGTGTGTGTGTGTGTGTGTGTGTGTGTGTGTGTGTGTGTGTGTGTGTGTGTGTGTGTGTGTGTGTGTGTGTGTGTGTGTGTGACACTGACAGACTGAGAGAGAATGTGTGTGATAGATATGAATTGTTGAAATAGCACAAAGTATGAAGGAGGAGTTAGATCCTGAAAAAGAGCGGAAGAAGTAAGAATAATAAGATAGATAGATAGATAGATAGATAGATAGATAGATAGATAGATAGATAGATAGATGGACAGAGAGAGAGAGACAGATAGAGAGGGTGACAGAGGGAGAAAGAGAGACAGAGAGTGAAACACACACACACACACACACACACACAGGTAGATAGATAGACAGACAGATAGATAAATAGACAGACAGACAGATAGATAAATAGACAAACAGACAGATAGATAGATAGATAGATATAGAGAGAAGGAGAGAGGGAGAGAGAGGGAGGGAGAAGAGAGAGAGATAAGGAGAGGGAAGGATAGAGAGAGGGAGGAAGGGAAGGAGAGAGGGAAGAAGGGAGGGAGACAGAAGAGAGAGAGGGAAGGATAGAGAGAGGGAGGAAGGGAGGGAGAGAGGGAAGGATAGAGAGAGGGAGGAAGGGAGGGATTATAATTATTATCATTTAGAAGTTTATAGTATATAGTATGAATAATATCATTTCAGACAGACAGACAGACCCAGAGAGAAGAGAGATAGACAAATAGAGAGGGTGACACAGAGAGAGAGAAAGAGAGAGAGAGAGATAGATAGATAGATAGATAGACAGACAGACAGACAGACAGACAGACAAAGAGAGAGAGACAGATAGAGAGGGTGACACACACCCACAGATAGATAGATAGATAGATAGATAGATAGATAGATAGATAGATAGATAGATAGATAGATAGATAGATAGATAGATAGATAGATAGATAGATAGAGAGAGAGATAGAGAGACAGACAGACAGACAGACAAAGAGAGAGAGACAGATAGAGAGGGTGACACACACCCACAGATAGATAGATAGATAGATAGATAGATAGATAGATAGATAGATAGATAGATAGATAGATAGATAGATAGATAGATAGATAGATAGATAGAGAGACAGAGAGACAGAGAGATAGAGAGACAGAGAGATAGAGAGACAGACAGACAGACCATGCCACAGCATGGTGGCAGCTTTAACCATAGGCTTTAACTGCTCTGTGACACCCTCAAACAGATCTAATGTACGACAAATCTGTACTTAGTACGAGCAAAAGGTTTACATTTTCCGAACCATAAGACCCTGCTGAACGCGTCCGTGTCACTTTGGTGTTTCTAGAGTAAAAATTGTTGATTGTGTCGCAGGTTGGAAACTTTGGGACGTTTAGAAAATCAGCGCCTACTTTTGAATGGGAGTCAATGAGAGGAGAGAGGAAACTGGCCGCACTCAGAGGCTCCCAGTTTAAATTGTGTTCGTCTCTCTGGTTTTTTGAGCACATGAAGAGATCGAGGATGAGCTTGTCTACAAGCATGCCCGAAATTATGTGTGTAGAGTGTAATCTGTGGCCGTGCTGACAGGATAGAGAGAAAAATGTGAGAGGATTTTTAGACCCTCTGTCACTCTACCAACTGCCAACGTCCGAACATTCCGTCCCATTGACTTTCATGTTAAATCTGAATTTTGTCAGAAATTTTAATGATTTTAAAACTATACATATATCTGAAACTGTTGAAGATATCAATAAGCTGAGATATAGCTGAATAGTTGAAAGGTTTGTGAACAGTTTAAAAGTTGAATGAAGTCTGTAGCTGAAAGTATGCTGAAGCTATTAGAGGCTGAATGAAGCAGAAGATTTGAAGAGTTTGAAGACTGTTTCAATGTATTCCTATGGGAAAAAAATTGCACAAAAAGTTAAATATTTTAAAAAGTATAAATAGTATGAAAGAGAAAAATAATAGCATAAATGTCCTGAAAAAGCTGCACGTTTTGATATATGAATTGTTGAAATAGCACAAAGTATGAAGAAGGAGTTAAACGCAGAAAAAGGGAAGAAGACTCAGAATAATAATAATAACTAGAAAAAGATAGCATTTCCTGCAGAAAATGCGTGTGAATGCTGAAAGCAGCTGAACGCTGTTGCTGAAGCAATGCTGAATGAGCTGAAGAAATTGTTGAATCAATGCTAAATTAGTTGACGAAACTGCTAAAGCAATGTTGAAAAGACTAATGCTAGAGTAGAGTAGAGTAGAGTAGAGAGTAGAGGAATACTTTATTCATCCCTAGGAGGGAAAAAGCTGAAACATATAACTTGTAGTGTGAGATGAATGCCTTTTTAAAGGTAAAAAGCAGTAGAAATGCTAAAGGGAGAAGAAAACATTGAAATTCTGCATGTTTAAATGTAATGGTTAAATAGTTGAAATCTGTAGCTAACCTGACAGGAAGGACAACTGATGAACCAGCACTAACATAGCTGAAGCAATGGCTGAGAATATATTTAAAAGTAGAAGATGTGAGACTTTGTATGAAATGGCTGGAAATTACTTGAATTGTCAAAGAAGAGTTTGAAAAATTCCTGAATTAGGAAAAAAGTTAATGCCTACTGAAATACATTGTAAACTGACAGCAGAAGAACATTGTTGAAGAATATAGATCATTAGCATTAGCTGAGGAGTAGAACATGTAAACAGCGGGTTTAATGGTGTGAAATGGTTGAGAAGAGCCTCAGTAGTTTAGGATACGTGTAAAACAATGTGTTCAACATGACCAAAATGGGGAAATGTGTATTTTCAGTTTAAATAGCTAAAGAACAAAATTAACAGCAACGAGTCCATTAACTACAACAGGAAGATAGAGAGGTACATACAAAACAGTCAGACAACTGTAGGAAAAGTGTGTGTGTGTGTGTGTGTGTGTGGTAGTTAGTGTGTGTCCATTTGTGTGTGTGTGTTGGATTTGTGTGCATGGTGAGTGTGTGTGTCCATTTGTGTGTGTGTGTGTTGGATGTGTGTGTGTGGTAGTTAGTGTGTGTCCATTTTTGTGTATGTGTGTGTGTGTGTGTGGTAGTTAGTGTGTGTGTGTGTGTGTGTGTGTGTGTGTGTGTGTGTGTGTGTGTGTGTGTGTGTGTGTGTGTGTGTGTGTGTGTGTGTGTGTGTGTGAGACACTGACAGACTGAGAGAGAATGTGTGTGATAGATATATGAATTGTTGAAATAGCACAAAGTATGAAGGAGGAGTTAGATCCTGAAAAAGAGCGGAAGAAGTAAGAATAATAGATAGATAGATAGATAGATAGATAGATAGATAGATAGATAGATAGATAGATAGATAGATAGATAGATAGATAGATAGATAGATATAGAGAGAAGGAGAGAGGGAGAGAGAGGGAGGGAGAGGGAGGGAGAGATGGAGGGAAGGATAGAGAGAGGGAGGAAGGGAGGGAGAGAGGGAAGGAGGGAGACAGAAGAGAGAGAGGGAAGGATACAGAGAGGGAGGAAGGGAGGGAGAGAGGGAAGGAGGGAGACAGAAGAGAGAGAGGGAGGAAGGGAGGGAGAGAGGGAAGGAGGGAGAGAGGGAAGGAGGGAGACAGAAGAGAGAGAGGGAAGGATAGAGAGAGGGAGGAAGGGAGGGAGAGAGGGAAGGATAGAGAGAGGGAGGAAGGGAGGGAGAGAGGGAAGGAGGGAGACAGAAGAGAGAGAGGGAAGGATAGAGAGAGGGAGGAAGGGAGGGAGAGAGGGAAGGATAGAGAGAGGGAGGAAGGGAGGGATTATAATTATTATTATTTAGAAGTATATAGTATGAATAATATCATTTCAGACAGACAGACAGACCCAGAGAGAACAAGAGAGAGAGACAAATAGAGAGGGTGACACAGAGAGAGAGAAAGAGAGAGATAGATAGATAGATAGACAGACAGACAGACAGACAGACAGACAGACAGACGGACAAAGAGAGAGAGACAGATAGAGAGGGTGACACACACCCACAGATAGATAGATAGATAGATAGATAGATAGATAGATAGATAGATAGATAGATAGATAGATAGATAGATAGATAGATAGATAGATAGATAGATAGATAGATAGATAAATAGAGAGAGACAGACAGACAGACAGATAGACAGACAGACAGACAGACAGACAGACAGACCATGCCACAGCATGGTGGCAGCTTTAACCATAGGCTTTAACTGCTCTGTGACACCCTCAAACAGATCTAATGTACGACAAATCTGTACTTAGTACGAGCAAAAGGTTTACATTTTCCGAACCATAAGACCCTGCTGAACGCGTCCATGTCACTTTGGTGTTTCTAGAGTAAAAATTGTTGATTGTGTCGCAGGTTGGAAACTTTGGGACGTTTAGAAAATCAGCGCCTACTTTTGAATGGGAGTCAATGAGAGGAGAGAGGGAAGTGGCTGCACTCAGAGGCTCCCAGTTTAAATTGTGTTTGTCTCTCTGGTTTTTTGAGCACATGAAGAGATCGAGGATGAGCTTGTCTACAAGCATGCCCGAAATTATGTGTGTAGAGTGTAATCTGTGGCCGTGCTGACAGGATAGAGAGAAAAATGTGAGAGGATTTTTAGACCCTCTGTCACTCTACCAACTGCCAACATCCGAACATTCCGTCCCATTGACTTTCATGTTAAATCTGAATTTTGTCAGAAATTTTAATGATTTATACATATATCTGAAACTGTTGAAGATATCAATAAGCTGAGATATAGCTGAATAGTTGAAAGGTTTGTGAACAGTTTAAAAGTTGAATGAAGTCTGTAGCTGAAAGTATGCTGAAGCTATTAGAGGCTGAATGAAGCAGAAGATTTGAAGAGTTTGAAGACTGTTTCAATGCATTTCCTATGAGAGAAAAATTGCAGAAAAAGTTAAATATTTTAAAAAGTATAAATAGTTGAAAAGAGAAAAGTCATAGCAACATTGTCCTGAGAAAGCTGCACGTTTTGATATATGAATTGTTGAAATAGCACAAAGTATGAAGGAGCAGAAAACTGCTGAAAAAGGGTGGAAGAAGTAAGAATAATAACTAGAAAAAGATAGCATTTCCTGCAGAAAATGCGTGTGAATGCTGAAAGCAGCTGAACGCTGTTGCTGAAGCAATGCTGAATGAGCTGAAGAAATTGTTGAATCAATGCTAAATTAGTTGACGAAACTGCTAAAGCAATGTTGAAAAGACTAATGCTAGAGTAGAGTAGAGAGTAGATGAATACTTTATTCATCCCTAGGAGGGAAAAAGCTGAAACATATAACTTGTAGTGTGAGATGAATGCCTTTTTAAAGGTAAAAAGCAGTAGAAATGCTAAAGGGAGAAGAAAACATTGAAATTCTGCATGTTTAAATGTAATGGTTAAATAGTTGAAATCTGCAGCTAACCTGACAGGAAGGACAACTGATGAACCAGCACTAACATAGCCGAAGCAATGGCTGAGAATATATTTAAAAGTAGAAGATGTGAGACTTTGTATGAAATGGCTGGAAATTACTTGAATTGTCAAAGAAGAGTTTGAAAAATTCCTGAATTAGGAAAAAAGTTAATGCCTACTGAAATACATTGTAAACTGACAGCAGAAGAACATTGAAGAATATAGATCGAGCATTAGCTGAGGAGTAGAACATGTAAACAGCGGGTTTAATGGTGTGAAATGGTTGAGAAGAGCCTCAGTAGTTTAGGATACGTGTAAAACAATGTGTTCAACATGACCAAAATGGGGAAATGTGTATTTTCAGTTTAAATAGCTAAAGAACAAAATTAACAGCAACGAGTCCATTAACTACAACAGGAAGATAGAGAGGTACATACAAAACAGTCAGACAACTGTAGGAAAAGTGTGTGTGTGTGTGTGTGTGTGTGTGTGTGTGTGTGTGTGTGTGTGTGTGTGTGTGTGTGACACTGACAGAGAGAGAATGTGTGTGATAGATATGAATTGTTGAAATAGCACAAAGTATGAAGGAGGAGTTAGATCCTGAAAAAGAGCGGAAGAAGTGAGAATAATAATAAGTTAGATAGATAGATAGATAGATAGATAGATAGATGGACAAAGAGAGAGAGAGAGACAGATAGAGAGGGTGACAGAGGGAGAAAGAGAGGCAGAGAGTGAAACACACGCACACACACACACACACAGGTAGATAGATAGACAGACAGATAGATAAATAGACAAACAGACAGATAGATAGATAGATATAGAGAGAAGGAGAGAGGGAGAGAGAGGGAGGGAGAAGAGAGAGAGTGAGAAGGAGAGGGAAGGATAGAGAGAGGGAGGAAGGGAGGGAGAGAGGGAGGGAAGGATAGAGGGAGGGAGACAGAAGAGAGATAGGGAAGGATAGAGAGAGGGAAGAAGGGAGGGAGAGAGGGAGGAAGGGAGGGAGAGAGGGAAGGAGGGAGACAGAAGAGAGAGAGGGAAGGATAGAGAGAGGGAGGAAGGGAAGGAGAGAGGGAAGGATAGAGAGAGGGAGGAAGGGAGGGAGAGAGGGAAGGAGGGAGACAGAAGAGAGAGAGGGAAGGATAGAGAGAGGGAGGAAGGGAGGGATTATAATTATTATTATTATTGTTTAGAAGTATATAGTATTGAATAATATCATTCCAGACAGACAGACAGACCCAGAGAGAACAAGAGAGAGAGACAAATAGAGAGGGTGACACAGAGAGAGAGAAAGAGAGAGAGAGAGATAGATAGATAGACAGACAGACAGACAGACAGACAGACAGACAGACAGACAGACAGACAGACAGACAGACAGACAGACGGACAAAGAGAGAGAGACAGATAGAGAGGGTGACACACACCCATAGATAGATAGATAGATAGATAGATAGATAGATAGATAGATAGATAGATAGATAGATAGATAGAACGAGAGAGAGAGAGAGAGAGAGAGAGAGAGACAGACCATGCCACAGCATGGTGGCAGCTTTAACCATAGGCTTTAACTGCTCTGTGACACCCTCAAACAGATCTAATGTACGACAAATCTGTACTTAGTACGAGCAAAAGGTATACATTTTCCGAACCATAAGACCTTGCTGAACGCGTCCGTGTCACTTTGGTGTTTCTAGAGTAAAAATTGTTGATTGTGTCGCAGGTTGGAAACTTTGGGACGTTTAGAAAATCAGCGCCTACTTTTGAATGGGAGTCAATGAGAGGAGAGACGGAAATGGCTGCACTCAGAGGCTCCCAGTTTAAATTGTGTAAGTCTCTCTGGTTTTTTGAGCACATGAAGAGATCAAGGATGAGCTTGTCTACAAGCATGCCCGAAATTATGTGTGTAGAGTGTAATCTGTGGCTGTGCTGACAGGATAGAGAGAAAAATGTGAGAGGATTTTTAGACCCTCTGTCACTCTACCAACTGCCAACGTCCGAACATTCCGTCCCATTGACTTTCATGTTAAATCTGAATTTTGTCAGAAATTTTAATGATTTTAAAACTATACATATATCTGAAACTGTTGAAGATATCAATAAGCTGAGATATAGCTGAATAGTTGAAAGGTTTGTGAACAGTTTAAAAGTTGAATGAAGTCTGTAGCTGAAAGTATGCTGAAGCTATTAGAGGCTGAATGAAGCAGAAGATTTGAAGAGTTTGAGGACTGTTTCAATTCATTTCCTATGAGAGAAAAATTGCAGAAAAAGTTAAATATTTTAAAAAGTATAAATAGTATGAAAGAGAAAAGACATAGCATAAATGTCCTGAAAAAGCTGCACGTTTTGATATATGAATTGTTGAAATAGCACAAAGTATGAAGAAGTAGTTAAACACAGAAAAAGGGAAGAAGAAGTAAGAATAATAATAATAATAATAATAATAAGTATAAAGATTTGAATAACAATAGTGTGAATGCTTGCAGCATTCACACTAACTAGAAAAAGATAGCATTTCCTGCAGAAAATGCGTGTGAATGCTGAAAGCAGCTGAACGCTGTTGCTGAAGCAATGCTGAATGAGCTGAAGAAATTGTTGAATCAATGCTAAATTAGTTGACGAAACTGCTAAAGCAATGTTGAAAAGACTAATGCTAGAGTAGAGTAGAGTAGAGAGTAGAGGAATACTTTATTCATCCCTAGGAGGGAAAAAGCTGAAACATATAACTTGTAGTGTGAGATGAATGCCTTTTTAAAGGTAAAAAGCAGTAGAAATGCTAAAGGGAGAAGAAAACATTGAAATTCTGCATGTTTAAATGTAATGGTTAAATAGTTGAAATCTGCAGCTAACCTAACAGGAAGGACAACTGATGAACCAGCACTAACATAGCCGAAGCAATGGCTGAGAATATATTTAAAAGTAGAAGATGTGACACTTTGTATGAAATGGCTGGAAATTACTTGAATTGTCAAAGAAGAGTTTGAAAAATTCCTGAATTTGGAAAAAAGTTAATGCCTACTGAAATACATTGTAAACTGACAGCAGAAGAACATTGTTGAAGAATATAGATCATTAGCATTAGCTGAGAAGTAGAACATGTAAACAGCGGGTTTAATGGTGTGAAATGGTTGAGAAGAGCCTCAGTAGTTTAGGATACGTGTAAAACAATGTGTTCAACATGACCAAAATGGGGAAATGTGTATTTTCAGTTTAAATAGCTAAAGAACAAAATTAACAGCAACGAGTCCATTAACTACAACAGGAAGATAGAGAGGTACATACAAAACAGTCAGACAACTGTAGGAAAAGTGTGTGTGTGTGTGTGTGGTGTGTGTGTGTGTGTGTGTGTGTGTGTGTGTGTGTGTGTGTGTGTGTGTGTGTGTGTGTGTGTGTGTGTGTGTGTGTGTGTGTGAGGAAGATATACATAAAGTTCTGACCTGACAACTGTATGAAATGTGTGTGTGTTGGACGTGTGTGTCTGTTTGTGTATGGTTAGTGTGTGTCCATTTGTGTGTGTGTTTGTTGTGTGTGCATGTTTGTCTGTTTGTGTGTAATTGTGTAAATTGTGTATGTGTTTGGTAAGTGGTTGTATGTTTGTTGGGTGTGTGTGTGTGTGTGTGTGTGTGTGTGTGTGTGTGTGTTTGTGTGTGTGTGGTAGTTAGTGTGTGTCCATTTGTGTGTGTGTGTGTGTGTTGGATGTGTGTGTATGGTGAGTGTGTGTCCATTTGTGTGTGTGTGTCCATTTGTGTGTGTGCGTGTGTGTGTATGGTGTGTGTGTGTGTGTGTGTAGTAGTAGTTAGTGTGTGTCCATTTGTGTGTGTGTGTTGGATGTGTATGCATGGTGAGTGTGTGTCCATTTGTGTGTGTGTTGGATGTGTGTGTATGGTGAGTGTGTGTCCATTTGTGTGTGTGTGTGTGTGTGTGTGTCCATTTGTGTGTGTGTGTGTGTGTGTGTGTGTGTGTGTGTGTGTGTTGGATGTGTGTGTGTGTGTGGTAGTTAGTGTGTGTCCATTTGTGTGTGTGTGTGTGTGTGTATGACCGACAGACAGTCAGACAGAGAGAATGTGTGTGCGTTGCCATGGTGACGTTGCCATGGTGAGGTTACCATGGTGAGGTTGCCATGTTGAGGTTACCATGTAACTGTTGGCTGGTGGCTTTAAGGTATGGTGGCAGCTTTAACCATAGGCTTTAACTGCTCTGTGACACCCTCAAACAGATCTAATGTACGACAAATCTGTACTTAGTATGAGCAAAAGGTTTACATTTTCCGAACCATAAGACCTTGCTGAACGCGTCCATGTCACTTTGGTGTTTCTAGAGTAAAAATTGTTGATTGGGTCGCAGGTTGGAAACTTTGGGACGTTTAGAAAATCAGCGCCTACTTTTGAATGGGAGTCAATGAGAGGAAGGGAGGGAAGTGGCCGCACTCGGAGGCTCCCAGTTCAAATTGTGTTCGTCTCTCTGGTTTTTTGAGCACATGAAGAGATCAAGGATGAGCTTGTCTACAAGCATGCCCGAAATTATGTGTGTAGAGTGTAATCTGTGGCCGTACTGACAGGATAGAGAGAAAAATGTGAGAGGATTTTTAGACCCTCTGTCACTCTACCAACTGCCAACGTCCGAACATTCCGTCCCATTGACTTTCATGTTAAATCTGAATTTTGTCAGAAATTTTAATGATTTTAAAACTATACATATATCTGAAACTGTTGAAGAAATCAATAAGCTGAGATATAGCTGAATAGTTGAAAGGTTTGTGAACAGTTTAAAAGTTGAATGAAGTCTGTAGCTGAAAGTATGCTGAAGCTATTAGAGGCTGAATGAAGCAGAAGATTTGAAGAGTTTGAAGACTGTTTCAATTCATTTCCTATGAGAGAAAAATTGCAGAAAAAGTTAAATATTTTAAAAAGTATAAATAGTATGAAAGAGAAAAATAATAGCAATATTGTCCTAAAAAAGCTGCACGTTTTGATATATGAATTGTTGAAATAGCACAAAGTATGAAGAAGGAGTTAAACGCAGAAAAAGGGTGAAAGAAGTAAGAATAATAACTAGAAAAAGATAGCATTTCCTGCAGAAAATGCGTGTGAATGCTGAAAGCAGCTGAACGCTGTTGCTGAAGCAATGCTGAATGAGCTGAAGAAATTGTTGAATCAATGCTAAATTAGTTGACGAAACTGCTAAAGCAATGTTGAAAAGACTAATGCTAGAGTAGAGTAGAGAGTAGATGAATACTTTATTCATCCCTAGGAGGTAAAAAGCTGA
>NC_140920.1:29410047-29422547 GCF_045865225.1 Trachurus japonicus | reverse complement strand
GAAGAGTTTGAAGACTGTTTCAATGTATTCCTATGGGAAAAAAATTGCAGAAAAAGTTAAATATTTTAAAAAGTATAAATAGTATGAAAGAGAAAAATAATAGCATAAATGTCCTGAAAAAGCTGCACGTTTTGATATATGAATTGTTGAAATAGCACAAAGTATGAAGAAGGAGTTAAACGCAGAAAAAGGGAAGAAGACTCAGAATAATAATAATAATAAGTTTAAAGAAACAAAATGGCCGAACAGAATAACAATACTGTGAATGCTTCCAGCATTCACACTAATAAGTTTAAAGAAACAAAATGGCCGAACAGAATAACAATACTGTGAATGCTTCCAGCATTCACACTAATAACTAGAAAAAGATAGCATTTCCTGCAGAAAATGCGTGTGAATGCTGAAAGCAGCTGAACGCTGTTGCTGAAGCAATGCTGAATGAGCTGAAGAAATTGTTGAATCAATGCTAAATTAGTTGACGAAACTGCTAAAGCAATGTTGAAAAGACTAATGCTAGAGTAGAGTAGAGAGTAGATGAATACTTTATTCATCCCTAGGAGGGAAAAAGCTGAAACATATAACTTGTAGTGTGAGATGAATGCCTTTTTAAAGGAAAAAAGCAGTAGAAATGCTAAAGGGAGAAGAAAACATTGAAATTCTGCATGTTTAAATGTAATGGTTAAATAGTTGAAATCTGTAGCTAACCTGACAGGAAGGACAACTGATGAACCAGCACTAACATAGCTGAAGCAATGGCTGAGAATATATTTAAAAGTAGAAGATGTGAGACTTTGTATGAAATGGCTGGAAATTACTTGAATTGACCCTTTGTTGGCCTTCTGATTGGTCTGCTGTTCCACCAATCAGAGCGCTTCTCCCCATGTCACGTGTTGCGCAACATTCTAAGGTTGGACAACCCTGGAATGAAACCCTATGAAACGAGATAGGTAGACAGCAAGTTTTTCGGCAAAAACTACTTTATAATTTTTCAATATGGTTAAAATGTGCCTGGGGTTCCTGCAATAGCAACTCACGATATCTGGAACGTATTCCTGGAGTCATTTTTATCCCATTCCCCAAACCCAAGACATCAATAAACATACTTAGCCTATGTAGGCTACTGTATATACTTTAACCTTCTGTTATGTATTTAGTTGAGCTTAATAATAGGGTTTGGGGGTGGTCCACTAGGGGGAGCTGTAGGCATAGGTCAGGGGTTAATTGCATAGGTTTGTTTGTTGTTGTGCAGTCCTCATGAGAAGTGAGCCTGTTTTTCCCTGGCTGTACTGAAGTGCTATTGAAGCTCATTCATCCTCCAGTCCACTCTCTGGTCGTGTTCATAGACAGAGAAGATCTAATACCTTCATAATTATCTAGCAAACGTAACATTACCGCTGCTAATGTCTTTTGAACTTTGTGAAGTTTTACGAGGAAAAACGGGAGATCGGCGGAGATTAAGCGTTAGCTTGTAGCTAACGTTAGCTAGCGTCGTTAGCTACTAGCTAGTGAGTGACCAAAACAATAGTTTTTCCCCATTTTTCGGAAAAGTCAGGTAATGCCCGTTCAATCGCTATTGAGCCACGTCTGTCCTCTATCATGGACACTATTTTTCTGATGTATAAGTTAATTCAAATTTTCCTTACAAACAATTTAAATCTGCCTAATTTTCAATGGTTTCCAATGGGAGTTAACCCTTCCGTGACCATTGTTTGTCCAACCTAGCAACAGTAACCGTGGGGGGCGGGGCCTTGACAAAGGGTCAATTGTCAAAGAAGAGTTTGAAAAATTCCTGAATTAGGAAAAAAGTTAATGCCTACTGAAATACATTGTAAACTGACAGCAGAAGAACATTGTTGAAGAATATAGATCATTAGCATTAGCTGAGGAGTAGAACATGTAAACAGCGGGTTTAATGGTGTGAAATGGTTGAGAAGAGCCTCAGTAGTTTAGGATACGTGTAAAACAATGTGTTCAACATGACCAAAATGGGGAAATGTGTATTTTCAGTTTAAATAGCTAAAGAACAAAATTAACAGCAACGAGTCCATTAACTACAACAGGAAGATAGAGAGGTACATACAAAACAGTCAGACAACTGTAGGAAAAGTGTGTGTGTGTGTGTGTGTGTGTGTGTGTGTGTGTGTGTGTGTGTGTGTGTGTGTGTGTGTGTGTGTATGTGAGAGAGTGAGGAAGATATACAAAAGTGTGTGTGTGTGTGTGTGTGTGTGTGAGTGAGGAAGATATACAAAAAGTTCTGACCTGACAACTGTATGAAATGTGTGTGTGTTGGACGTGTGTGTCTGTTTGTGTATGGTTAGTGTGTGTCCATTTGTGTGTGTGCTTGTTGTGTGTGCATGTGTGTCTGTTTGTGTGTAATTGTGTAAATTGTGTATGTGTTTGGTAAGTGGTTGTATGTTTGTTGGGTGTGTGTGTGTGTGTGTGTGTTTGTGTGTGTGTGTGGTAGTTAGTGTGTGTCCATTTGTGTGTGTGTGTGTTGGATGTGTATGCATGGTGAGTGTGTGTCCATTTGTGTGTGTGTGTGTGTGTGTGTGTGTTGGATGTGTGTGTATGGTGAGTGTGTGTCCATTTGTGTGTGTGTGTGTATGTGTTTGGTAAGTGGTTGTATGTTTGTTTGTTGGGTGTGTGTGTGTGTGTGTGTGTGTGTGTGTTTGTGTGTGTGTGTGTGTGGTAGTTAGTGTGTGTCCATTTGTGTGTGTGTGTGTGTGTTGGATGTGTGTGTATGGTGAGTGTGTGTCCATTTGTGTGTGTGTGTGTGTGTCCATTTGTGTGTGTGTGTGTGTGTGTGTGTGTGTTGGATGTGTGTGTATGGTGTGTGTGTGTGTGTGTGTGTGTGTGTGTGTGTGTGTGTAGTAGTTAGTGTGTGTCCATTTGTGTGTGTGTGTGTGTGTGTGTGTATGACCGACAGACAGTCAGACAGAGAGAATGTGTGTGCGTTGCCATGGTGACGTTGCCATGGTGAGGTTACCATGGTGAGGTTGCCATGTTGAGGTTACCATGTAACTGTTGGCTGGTGGCTTTAAGGCATGGTGGCAGCTTTAACCATAGGCTTTAACTGCTCTGTGACACCCTCAAACAGATCTAATGTACGACAAATCTGTACTTAGTACGAGCAAAAGGTTTACATTTTCCGAACCATAAGACCTTGCTGAACGCGTCCGTGTCACTTTGGTGTTTCTAGAGTAAAAATTGTTGATTGTGTCGCAGGTTGGAAACTTTGGGACGTTTAGAAAATCAGCGCCTACTTTTGAATGGGAGTCAATGAGAGGAGAGAGGGAATTGGCCGCACTCAGAGGCTCCCAGTTTAAATTGTGTTCGTCTCTCTGGTTTTTTGAGCACATGAAGAGATCAAGGATGAGCTTGTCTACAAGCATGCCCGAAATTATGTGTGTAAAGTGTAATCTGTGGCCGTACTGACAGGATAGAGAGAAAAATGTGAGAGGATTTTTAGACCCTCTGTCACTCTGCCAACTGCCAACGTCCGAACATTCCGTCCCATTGACTTTCATGTTAAATCTGAATTTTGTCAGAAATTTTAATGATTTTAAAACTATACATATATCTGAAACTGTTGAAGATATCAATAAGCTGAGATATAGCTGAATAGTTGAAAGGTTTGTGAACAGTTTAAAAGTTGAATGAAGTCTGTAGCTGAAAGTATGCTGAAGCTATTAGAGGCTGAATGAAGCAGAAGATTTGAAGAGTTTGAAGACTGTTTCAATGTATTTCCTATGAGAGAAAAATTGCACAAAAAGTTAAATATTTTAAAAAGTATAAATAGTATGAAAGAGAAAAATAATAGCATAAATGTCCTGAATAAGCTGCACGTTTTGATATATGAATTGTTGAAATAGCACAAAGTATGAAGAAGTAGTTAAACACAGAAAAAGGGAAGAAGACTCAGAATAATAATAATAATAATAATAATAATAATAATAAGTTTAAAGAAACAAAATGGCCGAACAGAATAACAATACTGTGAATGCTTCCAGCATTCACACTAATAACTAGAAAAAGATAGCATTTCCTGCAGAAAATGCGTGTGAATGCTGAAAGCAGCTGAACGCTGTTGCTGAAGCAATGCTGAATCAGCTGAAGAAATTGTTGAATCAATGCTAAATTAGTTGACGAAACTGCTAAAGCAATGTTGAAAAGACTAATGCTAGAGTAGAGTAGAGTAGAGAGTAGAGGAATACTTTATTCATCCCTAGGAGGGAAAAAGCTGAAACATATAACTTGTAGTGTGAGATGAATGCCTTTTTAAAGGTAAAAAGCAGTAGAAATGCTAAAGGGAGAAGAAAACATTGAAATTCTGCATGTTTAAATGTAATGGTTAAATAGTTGAAATCTGCAGCTAACCTGACAGGAAGGACAACTGATGAACCAGCACTAACATAGCCGAAGCAATGGCTGAGAATATATTTAAAAGTAGAAGATGTGAGACTTTGTATGAAATGGCTGGAAATTACTTGAATTGTCAAAGAAGAGTTTGAAAAATTCCTGAATTTGGAAAAAAGTTAATGCCTACTGAAATACATTGTAAACTGACAGCAGAAGAACATTGTTGAAGAATATAGATCATTAGCATTAGCTGAGGAGTAGAACATGTAAACAGCGGGTTTAATGGTGTGAAATGGTTGAGAAGAGCCTCAGTAGTTTAGGATACGTGTAAAACAATGTGTTCAACATGACCAAAATGGGGAAATGTGTATTTTCAGTTTAAATAGCTAAAGAACAAAATTAACAGCAACGAGTCCATTAACTACAACAGGAAGATAGAGAGGTACACAAAACAGTCAGACAACTGTAGGAAAAGTGTGTGTGTGTGTGTGTGTGTGTGTGTGTGAGTGAGGAAGATATACAAAAAGTTCTGACCTGACAACTGTATGAAATGTGTGTGTGTTGGACGTGTGTGTCTGTTTGTGTATGGTTAGTGTGTGTCCATTTGTGTGTGTGTTTGTTGTGTGTGCATGTGTGTCTGTTTGTGTGTAATTGTGTAAATTGTGTATGTGTTTGGTAAGTGGTTGTATGTTTGTTGGGTGTGTGTGTGTGTGTGTTTGTGTGTGTGTGGTAGTTAGTGTGTGTCCATTTGTGTGTGTGTGTGTGTGTGTTGGATGTGTGTGTATGGTGAGTGTGTGTCCATTTGTGTGTGTGTGTCCATTTGTGTGTGTGCGTGTGTGTGTATGGTGTGTGTGTGTAGTAGTTAGTGTGTGTCCATTTGTGTGTGTGTGTTGGATGTGTATGCATGGTGAGTGTGTGTCCATTTGTGTGTGTGTTGGATGTGTGTGTATGGTGAATGTGTGTCCATTTGTGTGTGTGTGTGTGTGTGTCCATTTGTGTGTGTGTGTGTGTGTGTGTGTTGGATGTGTGTGTGTGTGTGTGTGTGTGTGTGTGTGTGTGTGTGTGTGTGTGTGTGTGTGTGTGTGTGTGTGTGTGGTAGTTAGTGTGTGTCCATTTGTGTGTGTGTGTGTGTGTGTGTATGACCGACAGACAGTCAGACAGAGAGAATGTGTGTGCGTTGCCATGGTGACGTTGCCATGGTGAGGTTACCATGGTGAGGTTGCCATGTTGAGGTTACCATGTAACTGTTGGCTGGTGGCTTTAAGGTATGGTGGCAGCTTTAACCATAGGCTTTAACTGCTCTGTGACACCCTCAAACAGATCTAATGTACGACAAATCTGTACTTAGTACGAGCAAAAGGTTTACATTTTCCGAACCATAAGACCTTGCTGAACGCGTCCGTGTCACTTTGGTGTTTCTAGAGTAAAAATTGTTGATTGTGTCGCAGGTTGGAAACTTTGGGACGTTTAGAAAATCAGCGCCTACTTTTGAATGGGAGTCAATGAGAGGAGAGAGGGAATTGGCCGCACTCAGAGGCTCCCAGTTTAAATTGTGTTCGTCTCTCTGGTTTTTTGAGCACATGAAGAGATCAAGGATGAGCTTGTCTACAAGCATGCCCGAAATTATGTGTGTAGAGTGTAATCTGTGGCCGTGCTGACAGGATAGAGAGAAAAATGTGAGAGGATTTTTAGACCCTCTGTCACTCTACCAACTGCCAACGTCCGAACATTCCGTCCCATTGACTTTCATGTTAAATCTGAATTTTGTCAGAAATTTTAATGATTTTAAAACTATACATATATCTGAAACTGTTGAAGATATCAATAAGCTGAGATATAGCTGAATAGTTGAAAGGTTTGTGAACAGTTTAAAAGTTGAATGAAGTCTGTAGCTGAAAGTATGCTGAAGCTATTAGAGGCTGAATGAAGCAGAAGATTTTAAGAGTTTGAAGACTGTTTCAATTCATTTCCTATGGGAGAAAAATTGCACAAAAAGTTAAATATTTTAAAAAGTATAAATAGTATGAAAGAGAAAAATAATAGCATAAATGTCCTGAAAAAGCTGCACGTTTTGATATATGAATTGTTGAAATAGCACAAAGTATGAAGAAGTAGTTAAACACAGAAAAAGGGAAGAAGACTCAGAATAATAATAATAATAACTAGAAAAAGATAGCATTTCCTGCAGAAAATGCGTGTGAATGCTGAAAGCAGCTGAACGCTGTTGCTGAAGCAATGCTGAATGAGCTGAAGAAATTGTTGAATTAATGCTAAATTAGTTGACGAAACTGCTAAAGCAATGTTGAAAAGACTAATGCTAGAGTAGAATAGAGAGTAGAGGAATACTTTATTCATCCCTAGGAGGGAAAAAGCTTAAACATATAACTTGTAGAAAGGTAAAAAGCAGTAGAAATGCTAAAGGGAGAAGAAAACATTGAAATTCTGCATGTTTAAATGTAATGGTTAAATTGTTGAAATCTGTAGCTAACCTGACAGGAAGGACAACTGATGAACCAGCACTAACATAGCCGAAGCAATGGCTGAGAATATATCTAAAAGTAGAAGATGTGAGACTTTGTATGAAATGGCTGGAAATTACTTGAATTGTCAAAGAAGAGTTTGAAAAATTCCTGAATTAGGAAAAAAGTTAATGCCTACTGAAATACATTGTAAACTGACAGCAGAAGAACATTGTTGAAGAATATAGATCGAGCATTAGCTGAGGAGTAGAACATGTAAACAGCGGGTTTAATGGTGTGAAATGGTTGAGAAGAGCCTCAGTAGTTTAGGATACGTGTAAAACAATGTGTTCAACATGACCAAAATGGGGAAATGTGTATTTTCAGTTTAAATAGCTAAAGAACAAAATTAACAGCAACGAGTCCATTAACTACAACAGGAAGATAGAGAGGTAGATACAAAACAGTCAGACAACTGTAGGAAAAGTGTGTGTGTGTGTGTGTGTGTGTGTGTGTGTGTGTGTGTGTGTGTGTGTGTGTGTGTGTGTGTGTGCGCGTGCGTGTGTGTGTTTGTGTCCATTTGTGTGTGTGTTGGCTATGTGTGTATGGTCAGTGTGTGTCCATTTGTGTGTGTGTGTGTGTGACACTGACAGACTGAGAGAGAATGTGTGTGATAGATATGAATTGTTGAAATAGCACAAAGTATGAAGGAGGAGTTAGATCCTGAAAAAGAGCGGAAGAAGTAAGAATAATAAGATAGATAGATAGATAGATAGATAGATAGATAGATAGATAGATAGATAGATAGATAGATAGATAGATAGATAGATAGATAGATAGATAGATAGATAGATAGATAGATGGACAGAGAGAGAGAGACAGATAGAGAGGGTGACAGAGGGAGAAAGAGAGACAGAGAGTGAAACACACACACACACACAGGTAGATAGATAGACAGATAGATAAATAGACAGACAGACAGATAGATAAATAGACAGACAGATAGATAGATAGATAGATATAGAGAGAAGGAGAGAGGGAGAGAGAGGGAGGGAGGGAGGGAGAAGAGAGAGAGATAAGGAGAGGGAAGGATAGAGAGAGGGAGGAAGGGAAGGAGAGAGGGAAGAAGGGAGGGAGACAGAAGAGAGAGAGGGAAGGATAGAGAGAGGGAGGAAGGGAGGGAGAGAGGGAAGAATAGAGAGAGGGAGGAAGGGAGGGGTTATAATTATTATCATTTAGAAGTATATAGTATATAGTATGAATAATATCATTTCAGACAGACAGACAGACCCAGAGAGAAGAGAGAGAGACAAATAGAGAGGGTGACACAGAGAGAGAGAGAAAGAGAGAGAGATAGATAGATAGATAGATAGATAGATAGATAGATAGATAGATAGATAGATAGATAGATAGACAGACAGACAGACAGACAGACAGACAGACAGACAGACAGACAGACAGACAGACAGACAGACAAAGAGAGAGAGAGACAGATAGAGAGGGTGACACACACCCACAGATAGATAGATAGATAGATAGATAGATAGATAGATAGATAGATAGATAGAGAGAGAGAGAGAGAGAGAGACAGACAGACAGACAGACAGACAGACAGACAGACAGACAGACAGACAGACAGACAGACAGACAGACAGACAGACAGACAGACAGACAGACAGACAGACAGACAGACAGACAGACAGACCATGCCACAGCATGGTGGCAGCTTTAACCATAGGCTTTAACTGCTCTGTGACACCCTCAAACAGATCTAATGTACGACAAATCTGTACTTAGTACGAGCAAAAGGTTTACATTTTCCGAACCATAAGACCCTGCTGAACGCGTCCGTGTCACTTTAGTGTTTCTAGAGTAAAAATTGTTGATTGGGTCGCAGGTTGGAAACTTTGGGACGTTTAGAAAATCAGCGCCAACTTTTGAATGGGAGTCAATGAGAGGAGAGAGGGAAATGGCTGCACTCAGAGGCTCCCAGTTTAAATTGTGTTCGTCTCTCTGGTTTTTTGAGCACATGAAGAGATCAAGGATGAGCTTGTCTACAAACATGGCCGAAATTATGTGTGTAGAGTGTAATCTGTGGCCGTACTGACAGGATAGAGAGAAAAATGTGAGAGGATTTTTAGACCCTCTGTCACTCTACCAACTGCCAACGTCCGAACATTCCGTCCCATTGACTTTCATGTTAAATCTGAATTTTGTCAGAAATTTTAATGATTTTAAAACTATACATATATCTGAAACTGTTGAAGATATCAATAAGCTGAGATATAGCTGAATAGTTGAAAGGTTTGTGAACAGTTTAAAAGTTGAATGAAGTCTGTAGCTGAAAGTATGCTGAAGCTATTAGAGGCTGAATGAAGCAGAAAATTTGAAGAGTTTGAAGACTGTTTCAATGTATTCCTATGGGAAAAAAATTGCACAAAAAGTTAAATATTTTAAAAAGTATAAATAGTATGAAAGAGAAAAATAATAGCATAAATGTCCTGAAAAAGCTGCACGTTTTGATATATGAATTGTTGAAATAGCACAAAGTATGAAGAACGAGTTAAACGCAGAAAAAGGGAAGAAGACTCAGAATAATAATAACTAGAAAAAGAAAGCATTTCCTGCAGAAAATGCGTGTGAATGCTGTAAGCAGCTGAACGCTATTGCTGAAGCAATGCTGAATAAGCTGAAGAAATCATTGAAACAAAGTTGAATTAGCTGAAGAACTGTTGAAAAAGTCTAACGTTGAAGCTGAAACATATAACTTGAAGATTAATGCCTTTTTAAGGACAAAAAGCAGTAGAAATGTAAAAAAAAAAAAAAAAAAAGGAGAAGAAAATGTTAAAATCCTGCATGTTGAAGATGTTTAACAGTTGAAGAGTTGAAATCTGCAGCTAGCCACAGCAAGGAAAACTGATGAACCAGCAGTAACATAGCTGAAGCAACAAGTGAGAATAGATTAAAAAGAAGGAACATGTAAGCAGGAAGCTGATTGACATGACGTGATGGAAAAAATCCTGAATTGTTTAGGTTTAAGTGTAATAAATGTGTGTTTAGTCTAAAAGCAGTAGAAATGTTGAAAAGGCAGAGGAATGTGTTGGAAAATCCTGCATTATTAAGTCTAACAGTTGAGGAGTCTGCAGTCAGCTGCAAAAAGCACTGCTACAGAAAACAGATAAACAAGTGCTAACATGGCTAAAGTAATAAGTGAAAATAGATTAACAAATGGAACCTGTAAGAAGGAGGTTTATTTTGTATGAAATGATTGGAAATTATTTAAATTGTTGAAGATTAGCATAAAGAAATTGAAAAGCTGAAGTCTACTCAAATATATTTAAACATGACAGCATGAATATATTGTTGGACTATTACTAATATAGATTAAACAATATCTAGGTGGTTGGAAATTATTTGAATTGTTGAAGATTGTGGTGAAAGAAAAATTAACATTTTAAGTACACTCAAATTACTCTAATAAAAATTATTTGTGTGTTGGATATGTGTGTATGGTCAGTGTGTGTCCGTGTGTGTGTGTGTGTGTGTGTGTGTGTGTGTGTGTGTGTGTGTGTGTGTGTGTGTTGGATATGTGTGTATGGTCAGTGTGTGTCCGTGTGTGTGTGTGTGTGTGTGTGTGTGTGTGTGTGTGTGTCCGTGTGTGTGTCCGTGTGTGTGTGTGTGTTGGATATGTGTGTATGGTCAGTGTGTGTCCATTTGTGTGTGTGACCGACAGACAGTCAAATAGAGAGAATGTGTGTGCGTTGCCATGGTGACGTTGCCATGGTGAGGTTACCATGGTGAGGTTGCCATGTTGAGGTTACCATGTAACTGTTGGCTGGTGGCTTTAAGGTATGGTGGCAGCTTTAACCATAGGCTTTAACTGCTCTGTGACACCCTCAAACAGATCTAATGTACGACAAATCTGTACTTAGTACGAGCAAAAGGTTTACATTTTCCGAACCATAAGACCCTGCTGAACGCGTCCATGTCACTTTGGTGTTTCTAGAGTAAAAATTGTTGATTGGGTCGCAGGTTGGAAACTTTGGGACGTTTAGAAAATCAGCGCCTACTTTTGAATGGGAGTCAATGGGAGGAGAGAGGGAACTGGCTGCACTCGGAGGCTCCCAGTTTAAATTGTGTTCGTCTCTCTGGTTTTTTGAGCACATGAAGAGATCAAGGATGAGCTTGTCTACAAGCATGCCCGAAATTATGTGTGTAGAGTGTAATCTGTGGCCGTGCTGGCAGGATAGAGAGAAAAATGTGAGAGGATTTTTAGACCCTCTGTCACTCTACCAACTGCCAACGTTCCGAACATTCCGTCCCATTGACTTTCATGTTAAATCTGAATTTTGTCAGAAATTTTAATGATTTTAAAACTATACATATATCTGAAACTGTTGAAGATATCAATAAGCTGAGATATAGCTGAATAGTTGAAAGGTTTGTGAACAGTTTAAAAGTTGAATGAAGTCTGTAGCTGAAAGTATGCTGAAGCTATTAGAGGCTGAATGAAGCAGAAGATTTGAAGAGTTTGACGACTGTTTCAATGTATTCCTATGGGAAAAAAATTGCAGAAAAAGTTAAATATTTTAAAAAGTATAAATAGTATGAAAGAGAAAAATAATAGCATAAATGTCCTGAAAAAGCTGCACGTTTTGATATATGAATTGTTGAAATAGCACAAAGTATGAAGAAGTAGTTAAACACAGAAAAAGGGAAGAAGACTCAGAATAATAATAATAATAATAAGTTTAAAGAAACAAAATGGCCGAACAGAATAACAATACTGTGAATGCTTCCAGCATTCACACTAATAATAAGTTTAAAGAAACAAAATGGCCGAACAGAATAACAATACTGTGAATGCTTCCAGCATTCACACTAATAATAATAAGTTTAAAGAAACAAAATGGCCGAACAGAATAACAATACTGTGAATGCTTCCAGCATTCACACTAACTAGAAAATTTCCTCTCGGGAAATTTTGAAAGGGCCGCGGGGCTACTGCCGATTTTGCCATCTCTGTCAACATGGGAATCAAACCCACGATCTTAAGCGCAAGACAGAGCTGATCAGACAGACACATGATCATCTTTCTATAAGCACTGATATGGAGGAGCTGTAACCACATTAGGTTACCTGTGTGTGTGTGTGTGTGTGTGTGTGTGTGTGTGTGTGTGTGTGTGTGTGTGTGTGTGTGACACCAACAAGGTTTAACTTTAAAACCAGATGAAATCATGGTTTAAGTTTAAATTCTGTTGCACGTTAACTGTGTTTTAATCACATGAAGGTGTGTGTGTGTTTGTGTGTGTGTGTGTGTGTGTGTGTGACTGTAATCACATGAAGCTGGCTCTAGAGTCTGTGTGTGTGTGTGTGTGACTGTAATCACATGAAGCTGGCTCTAGAGTCTGTGTGTGTGTGTGTGACTGACTTGACACATAGTTAGTTAGTAGCTGCATCCTGTGTCAGTCTGATTTAGCTGTGTCTGTGTTTATAAACATTTAAACGAGCGCCAGGTGGATTGTTTATGAAGTTAACGAGCTCTGGCCTGAGGATCAAAGAGGTTACCACGGCGATAGGGGCCCCCGCAGGCTGAGACAGACAGAAACGTGGAGAAAAACAGCCATTTTCTGCCTCTAAACCGGTCTCACAATTAGGCTTAGCATGACAAAACGGTAACTC
>NC_140920.1:29395047-29405047 GCF_045865225.1 Trachurus japonicus | reverse complement strand
GTGAGACTTTGTATGAAATGGCTGGAAATTACTTGAATTGTCAAAGAAGAGTTTGAAAAATTCCTGAATTAGGAAAAAAGTTAATGCCTACTGAAATACATTGTAAACTGACAGCAGAAGAACATTGTTGAAGAATATAGATCGAGCATTAGCTGAGGAGTAGAACATGTAAACAGCGGGTTTAATGGTGTGAAATGGTTGAGAAGAGCCTCAGTAGTTTAGGATACGTGTAAAACAATGTGTTCAATATGACCAAAATGGGGAAATGTGTATTTTCAGTTTAAATAGCTAAAGAACAAAATTAACAGCAACGAGTCCATTAACTACAACAGGAAGATAGAGAGGTACATACAAAACAGTCAGACAACTGTAGGAAAAGTGTGTGTGTGTGTGTGTGGTGTGTGTGTGTTGGATGTGTGTGTGTGACACTGACAGACTGAGAGAGAATGTGTGTGAATATATGAATTGTTGAAATAGCACAAAGTATGAAGGAGGAGTTAGATCCTGAAAAAGAGCGGAAGAAGTATAATTAGATAGATAGATAGATAGATAGATAGATAGATAGATAGATAGATAGATAGATAGATAGATAGATAGATAGATAGATAGATAGATAGATAGATAGATAGATAGATGGACAAAGAGAGAGAGAGAGACAGATAGAGAGGGTGACAGAGGGAGAAAGAGAGACAGAGTGAAACACACACACAGGTAGATAGATAGACAGACAGATAGATAAATAGACAAACAGACAGATAGATAGATATAGAGAGAAGGAGAGAGGGAGGGAGGGAGAAGAGAGAGAGAGAAGGAGAGGGAAGGATAGAGAGAGGGAGGGAAGGATAGAGGGAGGGAGACAGAAGAGAGAGAGGGAAGGAAAGAGAGAGGGAAGAAGGGAGGGAGAGAGGGAAGGATAGAGAGAGGGAGGAAGGGAGGGAGAGAGGGAAGGAGGGAGACAGAAGAGAGAGAGGGAAGGATAGAGAGAGGGAGGAAGGGAAGGAGAGAGGGAAGGATAGAGAGAGGGAGGAAGGGAGGGAGAGAGGGAAGGAGGGAGAAAGAAGAGAGAGAGGGAAGGACAGCGAGAGGGAGGAAGGGAGGGAGAGAGGGAAGGATAGAGAGAGGGAGGAAGGGAGGGATTATAATTATTATTATTTAGAAATATATAGTATTGAATAATATCATTTCAGACAGACCCAGAGAGAACAAGAGAGAGAGACAAATAGAGAGGGTGACACAGAGAGAGAGAAAGAGAGAGAGATAGATAGACAGACAGACAGACAGATAGACAGACAGACAGACAGACAGACAGACAGACAGACAGACAGACAGACGGACAAAGAGATAGATAGATAGATAGATAGATAGATAGATAGATAGATAGATAGAGAGAGAGAGAGAGAGAGACAGACAGACAGACAGACAGACAGACAGACAGACAGACAGACCATGCCACAGCATGGTGGCAGCTTTAACCATAGGCTTTAACTGCTCTGTGACACCCTCAAACAGATCTAATGTACAACAAATCTGTACTTAGTACGAGCAAAAGGTTTACATTTTCCGAACCATAAGACCTTGCTGAACGCGTCCGTGTCACTTTGGTGTTTCTAGAGTAAAAATTGTTGATTGGGTCGCAGGTTGGAAACTTTGGGACGTTTAGAAAATCAGCGCCTACTTTTGAATGGGAGTCAATGAGAGGAAGAGAGGGAACTGGCTGCACTCGGAGGCTCCCAGTTTAAATTCTGTAAGTCTCTCTGGTTTTTTGAGCACATGAAGAGATCAAGGATGAGCTTGTCTACAACCGTTGCCGAAATTATGTGTGTAGAGTGTAATCTGTGGCCGTGCTGACAGGATAGAGAGAAAAATGTGAGAGGATTTTTAGACCCTCTGTCACTCTACCAACTGCCAACGTCCGAACATTCCGTCCCATTGACTTTCATGTTAAATCTGAATTTTGTCAGAAATTTTAATGATTTTAAAACTATACATATATCTGAAACTGTTGAAGATATCAATAAGCTGAGATATAGCTGAATAGTTGAAAGGTTTGTGAACAGTTTAAAAGTTGAATGAAGTCTGTAGCTGAAAGTATGCTGAAGCTATTAGAGGCTGAATGAAGCAGAAGATTTGAAGAGTTTGAAGACTGTTTCAATGTATTTCCTATGAGAGAAAAATTGCACAAAAAGTTAAATATTTTAAAAAGTATAAATAGTATGAAAGAGAAAAGTCATAGCAATATTGTCCTGAGAAAGCTGCACGTTTTGATATATGAATTGTTGAAATAGCACAAAGTATGAAGGAGCAGAAAACTGCTGAAAAAGGGTGGAAGAAGTAAGAATAATAATAATAATAATAATAATAAGTATAAAGATTTGAATAACAATAGTGTGAATGCTTGCAGCATTCACACTAATAATAAGTATAAAGATTTGAATAACAATAGTGTGAATGCTTCCAGCATTCACACTAATAATAACTAGAAAATTTCCTCTCGGGAAATTTTGAATGGGCCACGGGAGCTACTGCGGGTTGTGCCATCTCTGTCAACATGGGAATCAAACCCACGATCTTAAGGTCAAGACAGAGCTGATCAGACAGACACATGATCATCTTTCTATAAGCACTGATATGGAGGAGCTGTAACCACATTAGGTTACCTGTGTGTGTGTGTGTGTGTGTGTGTGTGTGTGTGTGTGTGTGTGTGTGTGTGTGTGTGTGTGTGTGTGTGTGTGTGTGTGTGTGTGTGTGTGTGTGTGTGTGTGTGACTGTAATCACATGAAGCTGGCTCTAGAGTCTGTGTGTGTGTGTGTGACTGACTTGACACATAGTTAGTTAGTAGCTGCATCCTGTGTCAGTCTGATTTAGCTGTGTCTGTGTTTATAAACATTTAAACGAGCGCCAGGTGGATTGTTTATGAAGTTAACGAGCTCTGGCCTGAGGATCAAAGAGGTTACCACGGCGATAGGGGCCCCCGCAGGCTGAGACAGACAGAAACGTGGAGAAAAACAGCCATTTTCTGCCTCTAAACCGGCCTCACAATTAGGCTTAGCATGACAAAACGGTAACTCCTATCAGAACAAAACACAGATCAACGTTGCTCTAAGGACTTACTGAAAATTTCGGTACGATTTGGTGTTTCTACAGTAAATATTTTGGCGACGCTGGCAGTTTTAAAACATCAGGCCGTTCTGCTCCTCTCAGAAAATATTTGTATTGGACTCAATGAGGAGCAGGGACAGACGTGGCCGCACTCAGAGGCTGATTCTGTAAGTTCTGTAAGTCTCTGTGATATTTTGAGCACATGACATGAGAGATAACAAGTTTGTCTTACAAATTCTGAAAAAATTATGTCTGTAGAGTGTAAATTGTGGCCGTGGTGGCAATTTATCCAGAAAAAATACAGAATGTTTCTTCACTCTCTCCCACTCTAACCGATGATGTCACGCACTCTGACACGAACATTCCATGCAATACACACCCATTATAAACTCATAATTTCTCCAAAAATGATCATGGTCATTGATCAGGGATTGATCAAAAACGATATGACCTATCAAAACGTGGAGTAATACGACAATACACAAGACTTGTGTCTACTGTTTAAAGTTTAAATGGAGTCTCTAGGTGAAAGTATGCCTGAGCAGTAGACGTTTGTTAAACTCCAATGATTGGTCTTTTTCGCTCTTTTTTTCCCATCCGTCCCATAGACTTCAATGCAAAATTTTGCGCAGTTTTTCGCGACTTACGTCGCGAAAAATTCGTACACTGTTGAGAAAAGTAATAGCACACCGATCCCGATCAAGACGCACGTTTTGATATATAATTTGGCCTGCAACTCTTCGAGTTGCAGGACTAGTAGCGAACCGAAAAAGCGTCCGGAAGATGAAGGAGAACTAGAAAAAGATAGCATTTCCTGCAGAAAATGCGTGTGAATGCTGAAAGCAGCTGAACGCTGTTGCTGAAGCAATGCTGAATGAGCTGAAGAAATTGTTGAATCAATGCTAAATTAGTTGACGAAACTGCTAAAGCAATGTTGAAAAGACTAATGCTAGAGTAGAGTAGAGTAGAGAGTAGAGGAATACTTTATTCATCCCTAGGAGGGAAAAAGCTGAAACATATAACTTGTAGTGTGAGATGAATGGCTTTTTAAAGGTAAAAAGCAGTAGAAATGCTAAAGGGAGAAGAAAACATTGAAATTCTGCATGTTTAAATGTAATGGTTAAATAGTTGAAATCTGCAGCTAACCTGACAGGAAGGACAACTGATGAACCAGCACTAACATAGCCGAAGCAATGGCTGAGAATATATTTAAAAGTAGAAGATGTGAGACTTTGTATGAAATGGCTGGAAATTACTTGAATTGTCAAAGAAGAGTTTGAAAAATTCCTGAATTAGGAAAAAAGTTAATGCCTACTGAAATACATTGTAAACTGACAGCAGAAGAACATTGTTGAAGAATATAGATGGAGCATTAGCTGAGGAGTAGAACATGTAAACAGCGGGTTTAATGGTGTGAAATGGTTGAGAAGAGCCTCAGTAGTTTAGGATACGTGTAAAACAATGTGTTCAACATGACCAAAATGGGGAAATGTGTATTTTCAGTTTAAATAGCTAAAGAACAAAATTAACAGCAACAAGTCCATTAACTACAACAGGAAGATAGAGAGGTACATACAAAACAGTCAGACAACTGTAGGAAAAGTGTGTGTGTGTGTGTGTGTGTGTGTGTGTGTGGTAGTTAGTGTGTGTCCATTTGTGTGTGTGTGTGTGTGTGTGTGTGTGTGTGTGTGTGTGTGTGTGTGTGTGTGTGTGTGTGTGTGTGTGTGTGTGTGTGTGACACTGACAGACTGAGAGAGAATGTGTGTGATAGATATGAATTGTTGAAATAGCACAAAGTATGAAGGAGGAGTTAGATCCTGAAAAAGAGCGGAAGAAGTAAGAATAATAAGATAGATAGATAGATAGATAGATAGATAGATAGATAGATAGATAGATAGATAGATAGATAGATAGATGGACAGAGAGAGAGAGACAGATAGAGAGGGTGACAGAGGGAGAAAGAGAGACAGAGAGTGAAACACACACACACACACACACACACACACACAGGTAGATAGATAGACAGACAGATAGATAAATAGACAGACAGACAGATAGATAAATAGACAAACAGACAGATAGATAGATAGATAGATATAGAGAGAAGGAGAGAGGGAGAGAGAGGGAGGGAGAAGAGAGAGAGATAAGGAGAGGGAAGGATAGAGAGAGGGAGGAAGGGAAGGAGAGAGGGAAGAAGGGAGGGAGACAGAAGAGAGAGAGGGAAGGATAGAGAGAGGGAGGAAGGGAGGGAGAGAGGGAAGGATAGAGAGAGGGAGGAAGGGAGTGATTATAATTATTATCATTTAGAAGTTTATAGTATATAGTATGAATAATATCATTTCAGACAGACAGACAGACCCAGAGAGAAGAGAGAGAGACAAATAGAGAGGGTGACACAGAGAGAGAGAAAGAGAGAGAGAGAGATAGATAGATAGATAGATAGATAGACAGACAGACAGACAGACAGACAGACAAAGAGAGAGAGACAGATAGAGAGGGTGACACACACCCACAGATAGATAGATAGATAGATAGATAGATAGATAGATAGATAGATAGATAGATAGATAGATAGATAGATAGATAGATAGAGAGATAGAGAGACAGACAGACAGACAGACAGACAGACAGACAAAGAGAGAGAGACAGATAGAGAGGGTGACACACACCCACAGATAGATAGATAGATAGATAGATAGATAGATAGATAGATAGATAGATAGATAGATAGATAGATAGATAGATAGATAGATAGATAGATAGATAGATAGATAGATAGAGAGATAGAGAGACAGAGAGATAGAGAGACAGACAGACAGACCATGCCACAGCATGGTGGCAGCTTTAACCATAGGCTTTAACTGCTCTGTGACACCCTCAAACAGATCTAATGTACGACAAATCTGTACTTAGTACGAGCAAAAGGTTTACATTTTCCGAACCATAAGACCCTGCTGAACGCGTCCGTGTCACTTTGGTGTTTCTAGAGTAAAAATTGTTGATTGTGTCGCAGGTTGGAAACTTTGGGACGTTTAGAAAATCAGCGCCTACTTTTGAATGGGAGTCAATGAGAGGAGAGAGGAAACTGGCCGCACTCAGAGGCTCCCAGTTTAAATTGTGTTCGTCTCTCTGGTTTTCTGAGCACATGAAGAGATCGAGGATGAGCTTGTCTACAAGCATGCCCGAAATTATGTGTGTAGAGTGTAATCTGTGGCCGTGCTGACAGGATAGAGAGAAAAATGTGAGAGGATTTTTAGACCCTCTGTCACTCTGCCAACTGCCAACGTCCGAACATTCCGTCCCATTGACTTTCATGTTAAATCTGAATTTTGTCAGAAATTTTAATGATTTTAAAACTATACATATATCTGAAACTGTTGAAGATATCAATAAGCTGAGATACAGCTGAATAGTTGAAAGGTTTGTGAACAGTTTAAAAGTTGAATGAAGTCTGTAGCTGAAAGTATGCTGAAGCTATTAGAGGCTGAATGAAGCAGAAGATTTGAAGAGTTTGAAGACTGTTTCAATGTATTTCCTATGAGAGAAAAATTGCACAAAAAGTTAAATATTTTAAAAAGTATAAATAGTATGAAAGAGAAAAATAATAGCATAAATGTCCTGAAAAAGCTGCACGTTTTGATATATGAATTGTTGAAATAGCACAAAGTATGAAGAAGGAGTTAAACGCAGAAAAAGGGAAGAAGAAGTAAGAATAACTAGAAAAAGAAAGCATTTCCTGCAGAAAATGCGTGTGAATGCTGTAAGCAGCTGAACGCTATTGCTGAAGCAATGCTGAATAAGCTGAAGAAATCATTGAAACAAAGTTGAATTAGCTGAAGAACTGTTGAAAAAGTCTAACGTTGAAGCTGAAACATATAACTTGAAGATTAATGCCTTTTTAAGGACAAAAAGCAGTAGAAATGTAAAAAAAAAAAAAAAAAGGAGAAGAAAATGTTAAAATCCTGCATGCTGAAGATGTTTAACAGTTGAAGAGTTGAAATCTGCAGCTAGCCACAGCAAGGAAAACTGATGAACCAGCAGTAACATAGCTGAAGCAACAAGTGAGAATAGATTAAAAAGAAGGAACATGTAAGCAGGAAGCTGATTGACATGACGTGATGGAAAAAATCCTGAATTGTTTAGGTTTAAGTGTAATAAATGTGTGTTTAGTCTAAAAGCAGTAGAAATGTTGAAAAGGCAGAGGAATGTGTTGGAAAATCCTGCATTATTAAGTCTAACAGTTGAGGAGTCTGCAGTCAGCTGCAAAAAGCACTGCTACAGAAAACAGATAAACAAGTGCTAACATGGCTAAAGTAATAAGTGAAAATAGATTAACAAATGGAACCTGTAAGAAGGAGGTTTATTTTGTATGAAATGATTGGAAATTATTTAAATTGTTGAAGATTAGCATAAAGAAATTGAAAAGCTGAAGTCTACTCAAATATATTTAAACATGACAGCATGAATACATTGTTGGACTATTACTAATATAGATTAAACAATATCTAGGTGGTTGGAAATTATTTGAATTGTTGAAGATTGTGGTGAAAGAAAAATTAACATTTTAAGTACACTCAAATTACTCTAATAAAAATTATATGTGTGTTGGATATGTGTGTATGGTCAGTGTGTGTCCGTGTGTGTGTGTGTGTGTGTGTGTGTGTGTGTGTGTGTGTGTGTGTGTGTGTGTGTGTGTGTGTGTGTGTGTGTGTGTGTGTGTGTGTTGGATATGTGTGTATGGTCAGTGTGTGTGTGTGTGTGTGTGTGTCCGTGTGTGTGTGTGTGTGTGTGTGTGTGTGTTGGATATGTGTGTATGGTCAGTGTGTGTCCATTTGTGTGTGTGACCGACAGACAGTCAAATAGAGAGAATGTGTGTGCGTTGCCATGGTGACGTTGCCATGGTGAGGTTGCCATGTTGAGGTTGCCATGTTGAGGTTACCATGTAACTGTTGGCTGGTGGCTTTAAGGTATGGTGGCAGCTTTAACCATAGGCTTTAACTGCTCTGTGACACCCTCAAACAGATCTAATGTACGACAAATCTGTACTTAGTACGAGCAAAAGGTTTACATTTTCCGAACCATAAGACCTTGCTGAACGCGTCCATGTCACTTTGGTGTTTCTAGAGTAAAAATTGTTGATTGGGTCGCAGGTTGGAAACTTTGGGACGTTTAGAAAATCAGCGCCTACTTTTGAATGGGAGTCAATGGGAGGAGAGAGGGAACTGGCTGCACTCGGAGGCTCCCAGTTTAAATTGTGTTCGTCTCTCTGGTTTTTTGAGCACATGAAGAGATCAAGGATGAGCTTGTCTACAAGCATGCCCGAAATTATGTGTGTAGAGTGTAATCTGTGGCCGTGCTGACAGGATAGAGAGAAAAATGTGAGAGGATTTTTAGACCCTCTGTCACTCTACCAACTGCCAACGTCCGAACATTCCGTCCCATTGACTTTCATGTTAAATCTGAATTTTGTCAGAAATTTTAATGATTTTAAAACTATACATATATCTGAAACTGTTGAAGATATCAATAAGCTGAGATATAGCTGAATAGTTGAAAGGTTTGTGAACAGTTTAAAAGTTGAATGAAGTCTGTAGCTGAAAGTATGCTGAAGCTATTAGAGGCTGAATGAAGCAGAAGATTTGAAGAGTTTGACGACTGTTTCAATGTATTCCTATGGGAAAAAAATTGCAGAAAAAGTTAAATATTTTAAAAAGTATAAATAGTATGAAAGAGAAAAATAATAGCATAAATGTCCTGAAAAAGCTGCACGTTTTGATATATGAATTGTTGAAATAGCACAAAGTATGAAGAAGTAGTTAAACACAGAAAAAGGGAAGAAGACTCAGAATAATAATAATAATAATAATAATAATAATAAGTTTAAAGAAACAAAATGGCCGAACAGAATAACAATACTGTGAATGCTTCCAGCATTCACACTAACTAGAAAAAGATAGCATTTCCTGCAGAAAATGCGTGTGAATGCTGAAAGCAGCTGAACGCTGTTGCTGAAGCAATGCTGAATGAGCTGAAGAAATTGTTGAATCAATGCTAAATTAGTTGACGAAACTGCTAAAGCAATGTTGAAAAGACTAATGCTAGAGTAGAGTAGAGTAGAGAGTAGATGAATACTTTATTCATCCCTAGGAGGGAAAAAGCTGAAACATATAACTTGTAGTGTGAGATGAATGCCTTTTTAAAGGTAAAAAGCAGTAGAAATGCTAAAGTGAGAAGAAAACATTGAAATTCTGCATGTTTAAATGTAATGGTTAAATAGTTTAAATCTGTAGCTAACCTGACAGGAAGGACAACTGATGAACCAGCACTAACATAGCTGAAGCAATGGCTGAAAATATATTTAAAAGTAGAAGATGTGAGACTTTGTATGAAATGGCTGGAAATTACTTGAATTGTCAAAGAAGAGTTTGAAAAATTCCTGAATTAGGAAAAAAGTTAATGCCTACTGAAATACATTGTAAACTGACAGCAGAAGAACATTGTTGAAGAATATAGATGGAGCATTAGCTGAGGAGTAGAACATGTAAACAGCGGGTTTAATGGTGTGAAATGGTTGAGCAGAGCCTCAGTAGTTTAGGATACGTGTAAAACAATGTGTTCAACATGACCAAAATGGGGAAATGTGTATTTTCAGTTTAAATAGCTAAAGAACAAAATTAACAGCAACAAGTCCATTAACTACAACAGGAAGATAGAGAGGTACATACAAAACAGTCAGACAACTGTAGGAAAAGTGTGTGTGTGTGTGTGTGTGTGTGTGTGTGTGTGTGTGTGTGTGTGGTAGTTAGTGTGTGTCCATTTGTGTGTGTGTGTGTGTGTGTGTGTGTTGTGTGTGTGTGTGTGTGTGTGTGTGTGTGTGTGTGTGACACTGACAGACTGAGAG